>NC_044555.1:67112613-67412613 GCF_007565055.1 Rhinopithecus roxellana | reverse complement strand
GCCCTAAGTGCTGAACTTCTTCCCAGCCATCCTTGTTGTGTGCTCCTAGTTATAAGATGGCTCCTGAGGCTCCAGTCATCCCATTTGTGTTCCAGGCAGGTTGGAAGACAGGGAGGAGCAAAATGGTGCCTGCCAGCTCAGTAAGACCTCTTAAAAGAGCTTTGCTGTAAACCACATCTATTGAAGTTTGCTTTTATCTCATTGACCAAGCTGTATCACATGACTGTCTCATCTACCACAAAGCTAGGAAATGTGTTTTTACTTAAACACATTGGAACCCAGCATCAATGGCCTTCTGACAGTAAAAAGAAGCAGATGGATGATTAATAATCTTTGCTACAGTACACCTCTTTAGCTATCCAGTCCTTACTCAGTCATCTTCCCATATGCTTAACCCTTCCTTAATGGAAACACTCTGAAATCTTATCTAGTTACTATATCCAACTTTTAAGTCTTTGATTTCTTGGTGATGCACAGTCCTCTCAATTAGGTCTAGGTGTGGCTTCTTGTAGTCTGATGTCCCACAAACTGCCCCCTCCTTCATTGTTACATAGATAGAAAAAGAATAGGATAACTTTAGTAAAAGTTCCCACCCAACCAAAAAGGAGCGAGTAGGAAACATAGCATTTAGCAGATCCTACTGGGCAGGAAAAGCAAAGACTCTCTGTCCTGGCTTGGATGGCCCATCTGGCAGGCCCCAGCCCTGCTCTAGGGGAATTTCCTTTGCCTGGGAAAGAAATTTGTGAGGGGAGCCCCAGCATCCTTGAAGAGCTCTGTGATCAGTGAGAAATTAACAGCGGGAACTGCGGCCACCGATTGGGAAACCTAAATACAATGGGGGTTATTTGATCCCAGGATGGCAAGGACCAGTAGCACTTAATTGCCAAAGGAAGGGTAGGCATGGTTACTGAAATGGACAGCAGAGTCAAAGCAACAATTAGAATGAACTGACTAGTACAGGATGATTTCCTTTGCTCCAAGCAGGCCCCTGGCTGTTCTCTGGAGATTCTTTATTGTCCATTCTTCTCCATGGCCCTATCCGAAGTGCTCTTTGGGGAGCTTATTTTTCTTGGGGACTACACGGCTTTCATAGCTAACATATTATTGTTGAGGTTTGGAGCCATGAATTATTTTAGAGATTTAATAGCTATTGGCTGCTGCAGGGCAGTTTTGGGGTTTCCATGATAATATCGTTCCCTCGAAAAATGTCGATATTTTTCTTTTTGTTTTTAGTAAGCTCCATGGGGAAGAAGCCACATCTAGACATAGTTTCTTAGCCTGAAAATTCTTATACTTACTGGCCTCTGTGCTCTGCCCTTTTCTTTTCGCTGTTGAGTTAATAGCCAGCTGCCTCAAGGTAGGCAACACCCTTAATCTGATTTTTGCTGGCTAGTTTTCTTCCTTGTCCTGAAGGGAACTCTTAAAACAGCTTGGGGTTGTGGTTTCATCTCCTGCTAAAACAGCCACTTCTCTGAGTTACTGCTTATAATCACCTCAGTTTGAGAGTACAGGAGCTGTTGATGTTTGTAGTCCTCCAAAGCTTCAAATTATGTGACTTGCAGTTAATTTAGATTGAAGGCTGCAGGCACAGAATGGCTGGCTCATGTTCTATTTGGTCTTTCCTAGGACTGGGCTCAAAAGCTGCAAGAGGAAACCATCATACATCCATATCCCGAAAATGTCCTACATTTCCATAAACTATAGCCTCATTTGGTATATGATATTACCAAATGTTTTGCCACTACCTAACAAGAGTAACCAGCTTTAAGAGTCACTGTGAATTGGTTAGAAACTGATGGGATTAGTTAAGACTATTTTTCCTTAAAGTCTTTCCTTTTCCTTGATATAGGTATATTCCAAGTGTTGTTGGGCAGCTTGGGGTTTATTTACTTTTTAGACTTATAAATTGGGAGAAATTAGGACTAAGGGAAATGATTTTTTTAAGGACGGGGCATTTATAAAAGACAAGGAAAAAGTATGACAGAAGAAATATGTGAATGTAATTGCCAAGAAAGGAGTTCATCAATGATGGGAAAATAAATGGTCAAGAAAAAATGGACAGTGTGATCTCCGTGTGATCCTGTTAATAGATATTGTGCCAGCCATTTTCCTATTTCAGCCACCAAATGATGTAGTTTACCCAGGGTCTGGGTTCCAGTCCTCAGTGAGAGCAACCATGGTTAAGAAGAAAGTGAACCTATAACCAGGAGTTTATATGTTCTCCCACATTTACCCTTTGGATGGTGTCTAATCATTTTCTCCTCTAAGTGAAAAGTATTACATTCTTTTGTGGCCGATTTCTCTAGTACTTATCTTATATATTCTTAAACTTACCTTTATGTAAATGTTGTCCATCAATTTTAATAAGACTTAAACTTCCTGAGCTCTACCTTTTAACAGCATGCTAGACTGAGAGTTAGTCTCAAAAGTCAAGTTATACAAGAGAATCCTTTATGCTGTTTAACTTGAGATGTAGTGTTGTGACTTCTCTACATTTCAGTGTTTCTTGATTAGGATTCCTCAAGGTATTTCTTTTGTTTTTAATCTTAAAAATTAACATGTCAAAGAAGAGAATAAATAGTACCTGGCCTTTATTAGAATCTTATTTTCCATAATGTTTTAAATATTTTCATATTCTATGAGATATGAAGGGAAGAGTTATCAAACAATAAACATTTGAACACCAACTATCAGCCTTTTACCACACCGTAAGGCTTAATAATAGTAAATCGTAGTTGATTTTTATTGAGTGCTTATTAAATACCAGGCACAGTGGTAAACATTTTACTTTATGTATATTAATTTTATCCTCACAACAATCCCAAGAGATAGGTGGTGTTATCTTCACTTTATGGATATATGTAAACCAAGGCTCAGAGAGATGTAAGCCACTTACCCAGGGTTACCAGGCTATTGAGTGGTAAAGCTAGGAGTCTAAGGAAGTTCAACTCCAAAGTCTGAACTGTGTAGCTACCTTGCTCTAATTGTAGATGGTCCCTGCCATTTGGGAACTTGGTTTAATAGAGGAAGTAAACACGGAAATAATAAATTGAATTATTTCCCTTTCTTAGTTTGGCCATAGTTGTTATGATCATTTTGTAATAATCATTTCTATAAATATAAGTTGGCACATATGAAGCACCTTTGGTATGATGTCAGAATATCATTTTTGAAGTATGGACTAAAATAGTATGTCAGGTGACCCAAAATGTCGTGAAGCTTTTTGGAAACATTCATTCTACTAAATTTATTGAATGATTATTATGGTCCAGGGTCTTCTGGGCCCAGAGGGTACAGTTGTGAATAATATAGAAGCTGTCCTTTCTGTCATGGAGCTTGCAAGTTAGAGAGGGAGGGACAGGTTAAATAATTCTACAAACAATTGTTTAAAATTCAATGGTGGTGAGTGCTGTGAAGGAAGCCATGGAAGTGCTACAACAGAATCAAAAGGGAACTGAGCCTACTTGGCGGTGATTCATCTTCTGAGTAGAGCTGTCTTTCAAACTCCATAACGTACTTGAATATTTTATCAATGAGTCTTGTAATTCTTGATCCGTTTTACTTTCTACTAGTGTACTGCAGTCTTATGCTTTGTGAGCACCAAGGGGAAGAGAGCTTAACTTGGTCTGAGGGGAAATGAAAACAATTCTTAGATACTTAAGGTAAATCTTGAAGGGATAGTAGAGAGGAATTAGACCAGGGGAAGTGTATTCCAAGCAGAGGAAACAGTTTGTATAAAGTTTACACAAAGGCATTGGGGGCAGATGAGAACATAATCCTTTAAAGATAATTATGGTTAGTATAGCTGGATGCAGTGTGTGTCTAAATGGTATTGAGAGATGAGGCTGGAAAGATAGATAGAAGATGTGAAATATTTATGTAACCAAATCTGGTTTCTGTAGAGTTGGTCTGTTAACCTTTTCCTGTATTTCAGAGGATCTTAAGAGATGTGAGATTTTCTTTTCTTTTTTTTTTTTTTTGAGACGGAGTCTCGCTCTGTCGCCCAGACTGGAGTGCAGTGGCCAGATCTCAGCTCACTGCAAGCTCTACCTTTCGGGTTCATGCCATTCTCCTGCCTCAGCCTCCCGAGTAGCTGGGACTATAGGCGCCCGCCACCTCGCCCGGCTAGTTTTTTTTTTTTTTTTTTTTTTTTTTTTTTTGTATTTTTTAGTAGAGACGGGGTTTCACCGGGTTAGCCACGATGGTCTCGATCTCCTGACCTTGTGATCCGCCCGTCTCGGCCTCCCAAAGTGCTGGGATTACAGGCTTGAGCCACCGCGCCCGGCGAGATTTTCTTTTCTCCCCCATATTTTAATTGTTAGCATTTTTAAATAAAGTGTGAAGATTGGCTTAAATAGGTGTATAGTGAGATTATCTTATAGTTTTAAAATGTATGTAATGCAGTAATTATAAGGGTTACAGTCAGATATCCAAAGCAAGGCAATTAATTAGTGAAATACATTTGGATCGCCTGGCTAGACTGAGGCTTGAGTGTTGCAGAAACACATATTACCGCATGTGTATAAGATTGGGTCTGCCCGAAGAGAAGGTTTAAGTGTGGTGTTCCAGGTATATTCCAAGGATGAGGCAGAATATTTTGTTAATGATCAAAGGAAAAATAAGAGATCAAGTGGGAGTAAATTATTAACAGTGAAAGCAACATGGGCAGTTTGATGTAGAACACTGAGAACTATGTAGGAGACACATGGCTTGCATCTGAGCTGGCCTCTACCACTGACCATAGGCAAGTCTCTGGGTATTTTGGAATCTGAATCCAAACTTCCTGTTGAAGTAAAACATGGCATACAGAAGAGTATATAAATTATTATTAGTATGTAGCTTGATGAGCTTTTACAAACTGAACACATTCCTGTAACCAGCACCCAAGTCAAGAAACTAGAATGTTACCAGAAGCCCTCTTTGTGCTACCTGTACTTCCATTTATTTAATCTTTAAAATAGGAGTAATAATGTCTTCTACCCTTTTAGAAGTGCTGAGAAAATGACAAATTGAAAAGTACCTTGATCTCTCTCAGTGTTGTTATACAAGTGAAATGAGATGCTAGGAAGTAGGACCAGCTTCCAAAGTTGTAGAAGTACATAGAGCTTACTTATAGTATTATTAGTAAACCTATTAAATTGGGGATGCATACGGAGATCACTCTGAAAACCACAAAGCAAAGGACAAAACAGTTGTCTAAAATGAATCATAAGGATGCATGGGCATAGTATATGTGATGCCTTTTGTTCTTATAAGTTGTCATTCTTGGGATTCAGTAGAGCAACTTGTATATTTTTACCTGTTCAAAAAATGTGAAACAATTCTCATTATTTGAGGATGCTGGAGAAATGGTAGCTTCCTGAAATAAAAGTAAATTCTGTTTTAAAAATAACCATAAGTCTTGAATCCACCAAATGTTTCTGTTAGGGTTTCAAGAGGTCTGATGCTGAGTCTCTTTTTGTTAATCTGAATGCTTAGGAATACTTTTAGAATGGGAAGTCCTCTTTCATGTTCTTAATGCCATTAGCTAAATTGATTTTCTTCAAAGTAACAAAGTAATCATAATTGAAATTACGTACAGTAGTCCCCCCTTATCCAAGGTTTTGCTTTCCATGGTTTGTTACATGTGTTCAACAGTAGTTCATAAATATTACAGTAGTTCAAAAATAAAGTATTTTGAGAGGGGGTAGCCACATTTATGTAACTTTTATTATAGTATATTGTTGTAATTATTCTGTTATTATTCGTTGTTAGTCTCTTACTGCTCCTAATTTATAAAATAAACTTTGTCATAGGTATGTATGTATGTATCAGAAAAATCATAGTATATATGGGATTTGGTGCTATCCACAGTTTCAGGCATCCACTGGGGGGCTTGGAATGTATTCCATGTGGATGAGGGTAGGGGACTGCTGTACTCTTGTAGCACTTTTTGAAAAAGTTTCAAATTTGTTTAGTATAATAACAGATTGATGCATACCATTTATTACATGACAATAGCTCTAGTCACCACAATAATCTGCATTTTTCTATCAGGCCTATTTACTTTCCAATTCTCCATCATCTCCCTGTACAGGTATCTATTAGATCCCCCTAAGATCTATTCTGTCATTTACCTGTGTAGAGTGAACTATGACTTTTAATTTCTATAAGGTAAGATCATTTTATTAGCATATTTTTGTCTTTGATATATAAAATTATCTTTGCTGAGCTCAAAAGTAGTAAATTTTTTGATTGATAATTTAAGGAAGTCTTTAACATAGGCAGTACAATTCTAAGGGATAGACAAATAGAGCAGCTTTGTTTATAATAAACATTTGGCTCTTTTGCAGGATTTCCGGATTTTAAAATACACTGGGCCCAATTTATAGTCTTTTATCCCTCACCGCCCCCCACCCTTCCCTCCCGCTAGTCCCCAAAGTCCATTGTATCATTCTTAGAAACATTCTAAGAACCTCATGTTACAGTTCTGAAAACTGTTACATTTACACTTGTTGTGTTTCTGAAGACTTTGTTACATGAGAGTTACAAATGAATGAATTTGAGGGAAAAACTGACAAAACTCAGCTTGAAAAGGAACCCACAGTGATTTCTCTACAGTGAAGGATATTTTTTGAATATGTAAATAATTTATTGGCAGCTTGCTTTGCAAAAAATACGCAAAAACCTATGGAAATAAAAAATTTTTTGAGAAGTCAGGAAAGACTGCAAAAACCGTGACCTTGCGCAAAGGCCATTGCAACCTTATACAAAAAAAAAAAGAACACTTCTGTTGAGGACATCTGCCCAGCCTTGGACTGGCATCACCCTTATTATTGATCCTTGAAGCCAAGGACAATGACCTAAAAACAATTATGTAATCCTCCTCATTTTTTCTTTGAAAACCTTTGTCTTCCTTTACTTCCCTGAATGCACACATAGTTTACTGTGGCACACATATTTTCATTGCAATGCCCTAATCCCAAATAAATATCATTTTCTGGTTTTTTTTTCTTAAGAATGATTTGTGCAATTATGTGATTGATGTTGGTTAGTGCTATTAGTGAAGAAGTTGGTGCTTTAAAATTGAAGCACCAGAATCTACTTATTTCACTGAAAGCACGTGCTAGTTAATTTTTAAAACATATCTTCACACCTCATGAAAATAAGAGACATTGTGTCTAAAATGTGTATTTTTTTATTGCTTTCTCATTAAAAATTTAATTGTGGTAAAATTATATAACGTGAAATTTGCCATTTTCACCATTTATAGGTGTGCAATTTAGTGGCATTCATTACATTAACAATGTTGTGTAGCCATCACCACTATGTCTATACCTTTGTGCTTTATTACCCTACGTAGATATGGGAAGAAGGAAGAACTCTTCCCATAGTATCTACAATGGTATAGAATTGTTAAATGATTTCTTAAGATAGTTTTATTATTTTAGAACTGGATTAAGTAAATCCTTTGGTAAATGTTATAGTTGGATGTGATTGGCCAGAATTCAAACCAGCAAGTATGTTACTGAATAACTGCTTTTGTAGGCACAGGCATTCCAGTACTACAGGGTATTGAGTATTTCAAACAAAAGAGGATTAGAGATATGTCTAATATTTATTGCCATACCCTCACCCTCTGGGCTTTGATCTTTCTGGTGGTATTAAGTTACTACTATAGATTGCTTCCTTGCTCATCATGTCTATTTGGCAATGGGACTGAAATCTGGTAACTTCTATTGGGAACAAACCTTTCCTCTCCACTGTGGAAATGGCTGTTGTCTCCTCAGTATTCTCCCTCCTGCTCCCGATTGGTAATACTAAATCTTTGGGTAAATAAAGTTACTCATCCGTAAAAAAAGATTGGAGACCAGTCTCATTCCCCTATTTGAAGGAAGCCCCGGAGAGTTGGAACTAATAGTTAGTGATGCATTTAGAACTAGAACACACCTGTTCCAATCTCCAGTCAGAGAAGTTGATTGTCTTGTGGTGGTCGATGAAACAGAGAGGGATAGTCAGTAGAAAAACCTATGAATAAATCTCCAGTGCTTTATGGTTTTTCCTGAAGTCAGAATTTAGAGCTTGAAAAAATGAAAGTATTTATCTAGTTCTAACCTTCTCAATTAAAAATGAGGAAACTGGCTCAGAGTGACTGTAACTTAAAAATATATAACCAGTCAGTTGCAAAGCTAGAACTGGACACCCATATATCTTGACTTTTGCCCTAGTGCCAGATATATGGAAGTGTGACTCTGTGCCTGCCTCGAATAGTTTATCTGACTACAAGATATTTAGTGGACTTGTCAGTGCCCCATTACTGTAGAATTACTTCAAAAGAAATATTTTTGATATTTTAGTTTTGTATCACCTTCTAACCAATTAGGAACAAGATGTTTTTAGTGCCAATTAATAGTGCAGTCTTTCAGCAGAAAGGAATCTAAATCAATATGCAGTGTTAAATTTACTTTAATAAATGTGAAAATTGTTTTTAAAGTAAATATTGATTATAAAGAGAGATGCTTTCTATAAATTTTGATGGGTACATATACAGTATTTTTCTCATATAAGTGAATACTTGCTATATACTATTTTTTTAAAAGCCTAAAGTCCTACAGAACATAAACATATAAGGCAACTGAAATCTGTACACCTTCTCAATATATACAATAAGTGAATCTTCTAATGAAAGAGATAAAGATTAGATAACTTCAACAGGGGACCTTGGCATATGTCTGATAATAGGTATGAGACAGGGATAGCATATTGATTAAAAAAGTCATGGACTTTGGATCTGGAATTTTAGGATCCAGATTCTGACTGAACCAGTTACTTGCTCTGGGGCTACAGCCAAGTTATTTAACTTCTCTGAAACTCGATTTCCTTATCTGTAAAATGGGGATAAATATGCTACCTTAGAGAGTTATGAGAATTAAGTGAGTTAATACCAGTACCTCTTAGAAACATGACTGACATATAGTAAGTACTCAATAGCTGCAATAGTAATAATATACCAATGCATACTAATACTAATAAAGTACCTGTTACTAATAATTTTATCATTGCTACTGTTGCTCTTGTTGGAAGATTATGGTAAAGGTGACATGTGAACAGGTAATCCTTTTATGTTTCTATGGTAAGTATAGGACTTTTGACCTGTGGATGCTTTTGACTACTTGGATTTAAATACAAATATTTTAATCATAATTAAACAACTATTAATGAAATTTTTTGTTAAGAAAATATTTCCCAGTCCAGATGGTTCCACTAAGCCAACTCCTTGATCAGTTTTCTTTACCGTGCAGTTAAACTATTTTTTTCCGTTTTCGTGTTTATGCTCCTGAAAGTATATTCATTGGGATTACTTTTTTTCTGTTTAAATACTAAAACCAGACTTTCTAAAGTATCAAATTGTATTAATCATGGTTTCCACTATTTTAATCTTCTTTTGTACTGGTATTGAAGTACATTTTTTTTTCTTTATCATTATACACTAATGTACTGACCAATATAGCTTTTTAAAAGAAGCATTATTACACCTCCCTATTATGCTTCATTTAAAATGTATTTTTGTTTCCCCTACAGTCCTCTCCACCAATCCCCACCCCCGACCTTCATATTATTCTTAACATCACTTTCTTCAATAACTCTAGAGTGAGAGAGCATAAACAGTAGGTTGTGGGTGAAAGTGAAATGACCCCATAGTGCTGTTTCTGATGACTAGAAGAGTAGCATGGCTGAGTCTTGGAGTACACCAAGATGTTCTGCATGAGAAGTTAAAGGTGGGAAAAGGAAGAAAGCTAAAATGATTTTGCAAATGCTCTACAGCATGTGAGTTATGAAGAGAGGCATTTCAACAGGAAAAGGAGGCCACAATGTTTAGTTAAGTGATAAAGAAGACTCACTGAAACTTAAGGAAAAACCAAAGAGTATTTCCATGGTTATTTTCAAATATTTGTTCTCTCATGAATTCTACTCTAGGCAAAGATATAATGCAGAATTTCACTTTTTAAAGAACACATTATTGGAACTATTCTGCTAAGCAATGACTTCTTAGTTTAGGGTAGGACTCACCAAGATTTTAAAGCAATAAAAGCAGATTTGCTCTAATGACTTTAGTGTTATACACTGTGGTTGATAGTTTAATGTTTTGCTAAGATTTATAAACATTAAGCATTGTGTGTTTGAATCAACCACTAATCCAAACCAGTAAGCATCTGTTACCGTTCGTGATTGTCTGTTCTGTGAAAAGCAACATTATTGCAGAGCTAAGAGTATCTTGAGCAATCATTGAAATAATAGCCTTTGCTAACTGGACTGATCACTATAACTGTCTTTATTTTCTGATCATTATAATGCATTTTATCTACTAGAGTTGAGGTTTTGGCTGAGTGATCACTTTCAAAAAGAATGATTAGTCTTGATCAATAGTGTATTACCTATAGATGAGACTTTTAGCATAATGCAATTTCCTTAGCTAGTGTTGAGATCCATTTCATCTGTTCTGGAAACGAAAGCAGAAGATACATAGTACTTTGGATTGTTTGTATTGCAGATTAGCTAAATATTTGTGGGAAATCAAAGGTCTAAAACATGCTTAAAATTCTAGTCTGATACCTGGATAAAGAAATTGCAGTACATATACACGATGGAATACTATGCAGTCATAAAAAGGAACAAGATCATGTCATTTGCAGGGACATGGGTGGAAGCCATTATCCTCAGCAAACTAATACAGGAACAGAAGACCAAACACCGCATGTTCTTACATGTAAGTGGGAGCTAAACAATGAGAACATATGGACATGGAGGGGAACAACACACACTGGGGCCTGTGGCGGGGGAAGGAGAGCATTAGGAAAAATAACTAATGCATGCTGGACTTAATGCCTAGGTGATGGGTTGATAGGTGCAACAAACCACCACGGCGCACGTTTACCTTTGTAGCTAACCTGCACGTCCTACGCATGTACCCCAGAACTTAAAATTTAAAAAAAAATC
Source organism: Rhinopithecus roxellana (assembly GCF_007565055.1). Taxonomy (NCBI): domain Eukaryota; kingdom Metazoa; phylum Chordata; class Mammalia; order Primates; family Cercopithecidae; genus Rhinopithecus; species Rhinopithecus roxellana. The sequence continues at coordinate 67,401,636 of NC_044555.1, read as the reverse complement.
TAGTCTGTTATATGGTAGTAACAAACTATTAGGCTGGTGCAAAAGCAATTGTGGTTTTCGCCATTAAAAGTAATAGCAAAAACTGGCTGGGCGTGGTGGCTCACGCCTGTAATCCCAGCAATTTGGGAGGTCAAGGCAGGCAGATTGCCTGAGCTCAGGAGTTTGAAACCAGCCTGGGCAACATGCTGAAACCCCGTCTCTACTAAAATACAAAAAGTTAGCTGGGCATTTTGGCGTGCGCCTATAGACCCAGCCACTCAGGAGGCTGAGGCAGGAGTATTGCTTGAACCCAGGAGGCGGAGGTTGCAGTGAACTGAGATCATGCCACTGCACTCCAGCCTGGGCAACAGAGCGAGATTCCGTCTCCAAAAAAAAAAAAAAGTAACAGCAAAAACCGCAATTACTTTTGCACCAACCTAATACAATCTCATTAAGCACAGTAACTTTGCATTGTATATTGTAGAAGCACCAGAATTTTCTCACAAATGAAATGATAATGGCTTTTTCGATGTGTTCCCTAGAAAGAATTGTGGTCCATCATCTTTTCAGTAGATATACTTTTTGTTATTTAGTGCTTTAGGTGTTATTTACTAATATTACAGCCAAAATAAAATAGGAATGTGCAGTGGAACTCATTTCTTCTCTGTTATAGCTGGCTCTTTGAAAGTTGTTTGAGGAAACTCTAATTGCCTACAACCCTGCAATGAATTGCACAACAGATGTACTGTTTTAAAATCTTGATTCTTGCATGCGTTTTTCATCTTTTACTTCAGTTTTAGTCTTTCGTTTGGAGCACTTAATGTTAAGCAGTATAAATGTGTCTTTCTGGGTGACATAATTGGATTCTCTCTCTCTCTCTCTTTTTTTTTTGTGAGGAAGAAAGCAAGGTCAGCATTAGCTTTGCATTTTCTTCCCAGGTGGTTTTTCCTTGAATGGAGTCAGAGTTGGGTCAGGGTCAAAAATACTGACTACTACTGCTACTAATACTACTACTACTTCTTTAGCTAAAATATAGTAGTAGAATGACTACATATTTTTGATAAAAACCCCTTCTGAAATTTTGCATTTTAGGTAATATTCAAATGACATCATTTTAGTCCTTTTATTTGTTATTCTGACAAAAGCACTTTTCTGTAAGCTTTTCATTTCTTTTACTCTTCAGTCATGAAGTATTTGATTATATGAGGACACAGGAAGAAACTAGGAGTAGCCCATGGCCTCAGCTAATGTGTTAGACATCTTATACAGGATTAGTGCTAGATTAGTTCCATGAGGTGATTTGAACTGTCAAGGTCATCAAAAACAAGGTAAGTCTGAGAAACTGTCACAGCCAACAGGGGCTGAAGGAGAATGATGACTAAATGTAATTTGGTATGCTGGACGGGATCCTGGAGCAGAAAAGGGCATTTAGGTAAAAACTAAGGAAATCCAAATAAAGAATGGACTTGAGTTAATGCTGATTTATCAGTATTGGTCCATTAATTATAACAAATGTACCATTCTAGTGGAAGATGTTAATAATAGGGCAACTAGAGTCAGGGTATATGGAAGTCTCTGTACTATCTTTGTAATTTTTTTTTGATAATCTAAAACTGTTCTGAAAAATAAAGTTTATTCTTTTAAAAGAACAGCGTCGTAAGAGGCGGTCTGACTTTCTGTTTAGATGACCTCTTGGTAATGAGGTATAAGATAAATGTTTAACAAAAGCACAAGGAGCATAGGTAGGGTTATGCCATGAGATCTAGAATTTGGTAATCCTTGTAGTGCAGTATCAATTCTTGGACAAGTGCAATTCTAAGTCAGATTGACACACTGAATTCACTTGAAGAAGAATTGAAGAGGTAGGAAGCATAGTCATTTAGCATAACCTGAAACCTTTACTCCAAATGCATTATGTAACTGAGATTAAAACTTGTTGGGAACATCTAAGTGAGGGGTGGACAACCTTGTTTCTGTAAAGTGCCAGACAGGAAATATTTTAGTCCTTGCAGGCCATACCGTTTTTGTCACAACCGCTGAACTCTGCTGTAGCAAAAAAGCAGTCATACACAACGCATAAGCGAATGAGTGTGGCTGTACTCCAATAAAACTGTATTTACAGAAACAGGCAGCAGTCTGGATTTGTCCTGTGGTCTGTAGTTTGCTGACCCCTGATCTAAGTGATCATACTGCCCAGCTCCATTAGGTGTACTATAATATCTGTTTCAAAAAGGAATGCAATCTGAGCAAGATAGAATAATATTGCCTTCCCTCTGTTTTCAAGGAGAGTAGAAATGGCAGCAGTGGAGGGATAGAAGTACATGGTTTACTTGTACATATGGTCATTGTGCCTCTGGAAACGCTAAGATCTGTGTGTCTGAACTCAGAGCAATTTATTAACCACACTCTTTTTAGATTGAGTCTGATTATGGTCTCTTTGATTATTTGTTTGTTCTTTTTTTTTATATATACTTTAAGTTCTAGGGTACACGTGCACAACGTGCAGGTTTGTTACATACGTATGCATGTGCCATGTTGGTGTGCTGCATCCATTAACTCGTCATTTACAGTAGGTATATTTCCTGCTGCTATCCCTCCTCCCTCCCCCCTCCCCACTATAGGCCCCGGTGTGTGATGTTTATTTGTTTATTCTTAACTGATTTTACTATGACACAGTATTCAAAATCCTTTAGGGAAACCCTATACCACTTCTCTTTCCAACCAAATTTCGAACCGGGGCTTAAAGTAATATTTTCCCAAGTGCACGACAAGTATTGTGGTAGGCTGTGTTTTTAGGTGGTACCCCAATAAGTCATTAAATAAACATTAATAAGCAGAATTATCTATAGTCTTCTTTCAGTCTTTATTAATACGTTTGAGAAAATTTAGTTTTAATATAGCATAAACAACCAACATAGCCTCTGTTTTTTGTTTTTGTGTGAGAATAGCCGTCAAGTTCACAGCATTTGGAAAGGAACAATACTTTGCTGGACTTTTGTAGTGCTATTGTTTTAGTTTGTTCTATTTCTTTTTAAGGTTACCTTCTGTTTATGGCAAGTGATACTGTTTCCTGCTAATGAAAGTGGTATAATTAAAAAAAAAAAATAGTATCTAAGTAAAGAGAGTCAACTTAAAGGACATTTCCTGAAGAAAGAGATTCAAATTATGAGAAGAAATTGGTATGAGAGAGATTCTCCATTGCTGGCTTGAAGACGGAAGGGGCTGTGGCACGAACTGAGTGGCCCCTGGCTGATAGCCAGCAAGGAAATGGACCTTCAGTCCTACAGCTGCCAACAACTTGATTGAGCTTGGAAGTGGATTCTTCCCTACAACCTGTAGATAAGAGCCCAGCCCAAGTAACACCTTGATTTCAGCATTGTGAGACCCTAAGCAAACAACCGAGCTGAGACACCTGGACTCCTGACCTACAGAAACTGCTAGATAATAAATGTGTGTTTTAAGCTGGCAGATTTGTAGTGATTCGCTGTGCAACAGTCAAAAACTAATACAGCCTAAAGGCTTTATTCTTACTGCTCTTAAAACAGAGACCATGCCCTCCTCCCCCAACACCACTGCTTCCCCCAAGACAAAGAGACTGAGGAGTCTTTCTGTGCCTGGCTTATTTCACGTAACATAATGTAAGACTTAGTTAACTTTAAAATCTTATACAATACCCCATAGTTAATACACTGCAGAGCTAGGGTTTCAGCAGGAAATCGGCATAGCCATAAGGTCTGTGAACTCTCCGCTATCCATGCTGCATCTTGTGCCAGCCACTATTGCCAAGAATGAGAAAAAGTGAATTTAGAAGAATTTAAAGATTCCACAAATGGTCAGTAGATGCTGTTTGACACATTAAAGACACTCAGCATGCATTTGGCTGGCTGAGGATTCATAGAGGAGATTTTTATGATCAAGGACAAGCTACAAAAAAATGCAGAAAGAACAGGGTCTACAGACTAGAGTGGTAAGCCACTGCTCAGTCCTTTCCAACAGCTACACCTCCTGTCACCTTTTTGGTCTTTCTCTTCCCTTGCATTGGTTTGTTGAACTAACTTCTCCAGGCATGGTGATTGGTTCCAAGAAATTCCTATGCAATGTCTTATCCTGTCAAGCTACCCATGCTATACCCAGAGAAAAGAGATCTCCCTGCTATCACACCAGGAGTACCCTTGAAGACCTATGATTAGACCACTACTGATCCACTTGTTTTTCCCAAAACTCGAGGAGGCATTGCATAGGAATTTCTTAGAACCAACCACCATGCCTGGAGAAGTTGGTTTAACTTCCATTTCCTAGTCTTTAAATTTTTGTTATTTGGGGGAAATCATCCAGCATACAAGCAGCAGCCTAGAGAAAGGGAATGAGACAGGAGAACACAATATTGCCTGCAGATTAAGAAAAGCTCAGATTTTAGATGTACATAGGATGATATACTCAAAGAAAAGAACCATTACAAACCAATGCAAGGGAAGAGAAAGACCAAAAAGGTGACAGGAGGTGTAGCTGTTGGAAAGGACTGAGCAGTGGCTTACCACTCTAGTCTGTAGACCCTGTTCTTTCTGCATTTTTTTGTAGCTTGTCCTTGATCATAAAAATCTCCTCTATGAATCCTCAGCCAGCCAAATGCATGCTGAGTGTCTTTAATGTGTCAAACAGCATCTACTGACCATTTGTGGAATCTTTAAATTCTTCTAAATTCACTTTTTCTCATTCTTGGCAATAGTGGCTGGCACAAGATGCAGCATGGATAGCGGAGAGTTCACAGACCTTATGGCTATGCCGATTTCCTGCTGAAACCCTAGCTCTGCAGTGTATTAACTATGGGGTATTGTATAAGATTTTAAAGTTAACTAAGTCTTACATTATGTTACGTGAAATAAGCCAGGCACAGAAAGACTCCTCAGTCTCTTTGTCTTGGGGGAAGCAGTGGTGTTGGGGGAGGAGGGCATGGTCTCTGTTTTAAGAGCAGTAAGAATAAAGCCTTTAGGCTGTATTAGTTTTTGACTGTTGCACAGCGAATCACTACAAATCTGCCAGCTTAAAACACACATTTATTATCTAGCAGTTTCTGTAGGTCAGGAGTCCAGGTGTCTCAGCTCGGTTGTTTGCTTAGGGTCTCACAATGCTGAAATCAAGGTGTTACTTGGGCTGGGCTCTTATCTACAGGTTGTAGGGAAGAATCCACTTCCAAGCTCAATCAAGTTGTTGGCAGCTGTAGGACTGAAGGTCCATTTCCTTGTTGGCTATCAGCCAGGGGCCACTCAGTTCGTGCCACAGCCCCTTCCGTCTTCAAGCCAGCAATGGAGAATCTCTCTCATACCAATTTCTTCTCATAATTTGAATCTCTTTCTTCAGGAAATGTCCTTTAAGTTGACTCTCTTTACTTAGATACTATTTTTTTTTTTTTAATTATACCACTTTCATTAGCAGGAAACAGTATCACTTGCCATAAACAGAAGGTAACCTTAAAAAGAAATAGAACAAACTAAAACAATAGCACTACAAAAGTCCAGCAAAGTATTGTTCCTTTCCAAATGCTGTGAACTTGACGGCTATTCTCACTTACACAAAAACAAAAAACAGAGGCTATGTTGGTTGTTTATGCTATATTAAAACTAAATTTTCTCAAACGTATTAATAAAGACTGAAAGAAGACTATAGATAATTCTGCTTATTAATGTTTATTTAATGACTTATTGGGGTACCACCTAAAAACACAGCCTACCACAATACCTGTCGTGCACTTGGGAAAATATTACTTGAAGCCCCGGTTCGAAATTTGGTTGGAAAGAGAAGTGGTATAGGGTTTCCCTAAAGGATTTTGAATACTGTGTCATAGTAAAATCAGTTAAGAATAAACAAATAGGGGCGGAGCAAGATGGCCGAATAGGAACAGCTCCAGTCTCCAACTCCCAGCGCGAGCGACACAGAAGACCGGTGATTTCTGCATTTTCAACTGAGGTACTGGGGTCATCTCACTAGGGAGTGCCGGACAATCGGTGCTGGTCAGCTGCTGCAGCCTGACCAGCGAGAGCTGAAGCAGGGCGAGGCATCGCCTCACCTGGAAGCGCAAGGGGGAAGGGGATCCGTTTTCCTAGCCAGGGGAACTGAGACACACAACACCTGGAAAATCGGGTAACTCCCACCCCAATACTGCGCTGTAAGCATACAGGCATTCCAGGAGAATATATCCCACACCTGGCCGGGAGGGTCCCACGCCCACGAAGCCTCCCTCACTGCTAACACAGCAGTCTGCCGCGATCTATCCGCAAGGCAGCAGCGAGGCTGGGGGAGGGGCGCCCGCCATTGCTGAGGCTTAAGTAGGTAAACAAAGCCGCTGGGAAGCTCGAACTGGGTGGAGCTCACAGCAGCTCAAGGAAGCCTGCCTGTCTCTGTAGTCTCCACCTCTGGGGACAGCGCACAGCTGAAGACCAACAGGGGAAGTAGCGGGAGCCCGTGCAGACGCGAACGACTCTGTCTGACAGCTTTGGGGAGAGCCGCGGATCTCCCAACGCGGAGGTTGAGATCTGAGAACGGACAGACTGCCTGCTCAGGTGTGTCCCTGACCCCTGAGTAGCCTAGCTGGGAGAAATCCCCCACTAGGGGCAGTCTGACACCCCACACCTCACAGGGTGGAGTACACCCCTGAGAGGACACTTCCAAAGGAAGAATCAGACAGGTACACTCGCTGTTCAGCAATATTCTATCTTCGGCAACCTCTGCTGCTGATACCCAGGCAAACAGGGTCTGGAGTGGACCTCAAGCAATCTCCAGCAGACCAACAGAGAGTCCTTCTGACTGTCAGAAGGAAAACTATCAAACAGGAAGGACACCTATACCAAAACCCCATCAGTTCGTCACCACCATCAAAGACCAGAGACAGATAAAACCACAAAGATGGGGAAGAAGCAGGGCAGAAAAGCTGGAAATTCAAAAAATAAGAGCGCATCTCCCCCTGCAAAGGAGCGCAGCCCATCACCAGCAACGGATCAAAGCTGGTCAGAGTATGACTTGGACGAGAGGAGAGAAGAAGGCTACAGTCCATCAAACTTATCAGAGCTAAAGGAGGAATTACGTACCCAGCGCAAAGAAACTAAAAATCTTGAAAAAAGAGTGGAAGAATTGACAGCTAGACTCATTAATGCAGAGAAGATCATAAACGAAATGACAGAGATGAAAACCATGACACGAGAAATACGTGACAAATGCACAAGCTTCAGTAACCGACTCGATCAACTGGAAGAAAGAGTATCAGCGATTGAAGATCAAATGAATGAAATGAAGCGAGAAGAGAAACCAAAAGAAAAAAGAAGAAAAAGAAATGAGCAAAGCCTGCAAGAAGTATGGGATTACGTAAAAAGACCAAATCTACGTCTGATTGGGGTGCCTGAAAGTGAGGGGGAAAATGGAACCAAGTTGGAAAACACTCTTCAGGATATCATCCAGGAGAACTTCCCCAACCTAGTAGGGCAGGCCAACATTCAAATTCAGGAAATACAGAGAACGCCACAAAGATACTCCTCCAGAAGAGCAACTCCAAGACACATAATTGCCAGATTCACCAAAGTTGAAATGAAGGAAAAAATCTTAAGGGCAGCCAGAGAGAAAGGTCGGGTCACCCACAAAGGGAAGCCCATCAGACTAACAGCAGATCTCTCGGCAGAAACTCTACAAGCCAGAAGAGAGTGGGGGCCAATATTCAACGTTCTTAAAGAAAAGAATTTTAAACCCAGAATTTCATATCCAGCCAAACTAAGTTTCATAAGTGAAGGAGAAATAAAATCCTTTACAGATAAGCAAATGCTTAGAGATTTTGTCACCACCAGGCCTGCCTTACAAGAGACCCTGAAGGAAGCCCTAAACATGGAAAGGAACAACCGGTACCAGCCATCGCAAAAACTTGGCAAAATGTAAAGACCATCGAGGCTAGGAAGAAACTGCATCAACTAACGAGCAAAATAACCAGTTAATATCATAATGGCAGGATCAAGTTCACACATAACAATATTAACCTTAAATGTTAATGGACTAAATGCTCCAATTAAAAGACACAGACTGGCAAACTGGATAAAGAGTCAAGACCCATCAGTCTGCTGTATTCAGGAGACCCATCTCACATGCAGAGACATACATAGGCTCAAAATAAAGGGATGGAGGAAGATCTACCAAGCAAATGGAGAACAAAAAAAGCAGGGGTTGCAATCCTAGTCTCTGATAAAACAGACTTTAAACCATCAAAGATCAAAAGAGACAAAGAAGGCCATTACATAATGGTAAAGGGATCAATTCAACAGGAAGAGCTAACTCTCCTAAATATATATGCACCCAATACAGGAGCACCCAGATTCATAAAGCAAGTCCTTAGAGACTTACAAAGAGACTTAGACTCCCATACAATAATAATGGGAGACTTCAACACTCCGCTGTCAACATTAGACAGATCAACGAGACAGAAAGTTAACAAGGATATCCAGGAATTGAACTCATCTCTGCACCAAGCGGACCTAATAGACATCTATAGAACTCTCCACCCCAAATCAACAGAATATACATTCTTCTCAGCACCACATCGCACTTATTCCAAAATTGACCACATAATTGGAAGTAAAGTACTCCTCAGCAAATGTAAAAGAACAGAAATTATAACAAACTGTCTCTCAGACCACAGTGCAATCAAACTAGAACTCAGGACTAAGAAACTCAATCAAAACCGCTCAACTACATGGAAACTGAACAACCTGCTCCTGAATGACTACTGGGTACATAACGAAATGAAAGCGGAAATAAAGATTTTCTTTGAAACCAATGAGAACAAAGATACAACATACCAGAATCTCTGGGACACATTTAAAGCAGTGTGTAGAGGGAAATTTATAGCACTAAATGCCCACAAGAGAAAACAGGAAAGATCTAAAATTGACACTCTAACATCACAATTAAAAGAACTAGAGAGGCAAGAGCAATCACATTCAAAAGCTAGCAGAAGGCAAGAAATAACTAAGATCAGAGCAGAACTGAAGGAGATAGAGACACAAAAAACCCTCCAAAAAATCAATGAATCCAGGAGTTGGTTTTTTGAAAAGATCAACAAAATTGACAGACCGCTAGCAAGGCTAATAAAGAAAAAAAGAGAGAGGAATCAAATCGATGCAATAAAAAATGATAAAGGGGATATCACCACTGACCCCACAGAAATACAAACTACCATCAGAGAATACTATAAACGCCTCTATGCAAATCAACTAGAAAATCTAGAAGAAATGGATAATTTCCTGGACACTTACACTCTCCCAAGGCTAAACCAGGAAGAAGTTGAATCCCTGAATAGACCAATAGCAGGCTCTGAAATTGAGGCAACAATTAATAGCCTACCCACCAAAAAAAGTCCAGGACCAGATGGATTCACAGCTGAATTCTACCAGAGGTACAAGGAGGAGCTGGTACCATTCCTTCTGAAACTATTCCAATCAATAGAAAAAGAGGGAATCCTCCCTAACTCATTTTATGAGGCCAACATCATCCTGATACCAAAGCCTGGCAGAGACACAACAAAAAAAGAGAATTTTAGACCAATATCCCTGATGAACATTGATGCAAAAATCCTCAATAAAATACTGGCAAACCGGATTCAGCAGCACATCAAAAAGCTTATCCACCATGATCAAGTGGGCTTCATCCCTGGGATGCAAGGCTGGTTCAACATTCGCAAATCAATAAACGTAATCCAGCATATAAACAGAACCAAAGACAAGAACCACATGATCATCTCAATAGATGCAGAAAAGGCTTTTGACAAAATTCAACAGCCCTTCATGCTAAAAACGCTCAATAAATTCGGTATTGATGGAACGTACCTCAAAATAATAAGAGCTATTTATGACAAACCCACAGCTAATATCATACTGAATGGGCAAAAAACTGGAAAAATTCCCTTTGAAAACTGGCACAAGACAGGGATGCCCTCTCTCACCACTCCTATTCAACATAGTGTTGGAAGTTCTGGCTAGGGCAATCAGGCAAGAGAAAGAAATCAAGGGTATCCAGTTAGGAAAAGAAGAAGTCAAATTGTCCCTGTTTGCAGATGACATGATTGTATATTTAGAAAACCCCATCGTCTCAGCCCAAAATCTCCTTAAGCTGATAAGCAACTTCAGCAAAGTCTCAGGATACAAAATTAATGTGCAAAAATCACAAGCATTCTTATACACCAGCAACAGACAAGCAGAGAGCCAAATCAGGAATGAACTTCCATTCACAATTGCTTCAAAGAGAATCAAATACCTAAGAATCCAGCTTACAAGGGATGTAAAGGACCTCTTCAAGGAGAACTACAAACCACTGCTCAGTGAAATCAAAGAGGACACAAACAAATGGAAGAACATACCATGCTCATGGATAGGAAGAATCAATATCGTGAAAATGGCCATACTCCGCAAGGTTATTTATAGATTCAATGCCATCCCCATCAAGCTACCAATGACTTTCTTCACAGAATTGGAAAACACTGCTTTAAAGTTCATATGGAACCAAAAAAGAGCCCGCATTGCCAAGACAATCCTAAGTCAAAAGGACAAAGCTGGAGGCGTCACGCTACCTGACTTCAAACTATACTACAAGGCTACAGTAACCAAAACAGCATGGTACTGGTACCAAAACAGAGATATAGACCAATGGAACAGAACAGAGTCCTCAGAAATAATACCGCACATCTACAGCCATCTGATCTTTGACAAACCTGAGAGAAACAAGAAATGGGGAAAGGATTCCCTATTTAATAAATGGTGCTGGGAAAATTGGCTAGCCATAAGTAGAAAGCTGAAACTGGATCCTTTCCTTACCCCTTATACGAAGATTAATTCAAGATGGATTAGAGACTTAAATGTTAGACCTAATACCATAAAAACCCTAGAAGAAAATCTAGGTAGTACCATTCAGGACATAGGCATGGGCAAGGACTTCATGTCTAAAACACCAAAAGCAACGGCAGCAAAAGCCAAAATTGACAAATGGGATCTAATTAAACTAAAGAGCTTTTGCACAGCAAAAGAAACTACCATCAGAGTGAACAGGCAACCTACAGAATGGGAGAAAATTTTTGCAACCTACTCATCTGACAAAGGGCTAATATCCAGAATCTACAAAGAACTCAAACAAATATACGAGAAAAAAACAAACAACCCCATCAAAAAGTGGGGAAAGGATATGAACAGACATTTCTCAAAAGAAGATATTCATACAGCCAACAGACACATGAAAAAATGCTCATCATCACTGGCCATCAGAGAAATGCAAATCAAAACCACAATGAGATACCATCTCACACCAGTTAGAATGGCAATCATTAAGAAGTCAGGAAACAACAGGTGTTGGAGAGGATGTGGAGAAATAGGAACACTTTTACACTGTTGGTGGGATTGTAAACTAGTTCAACCATTATGGAAAACAGTATGGCAATTCCTCAAGGATCTAGAACTAGATGTACCATATGACCCAGCCATCCCACTACTGGGTATATACCCAAAGGATTATAAATTAGTCTACTACAAAGACACATGCACACGTATGTTTATTGCGGCACTATTCACAATAGCAAAGACTTGGAATCAACCCAAATGTCCATCTGTGACAGACTGGATTAAGAAAATGTGGCACATATACACCATGGAATACTATGCAGCCATAAAAAAGGATGAGTTTGCGTCCTTTGTAGGGACATGGATGCAGCTGGAAACCATCATTCTTAGCAAACTATCACAAGAAGAGAAAACCAAACACCGCATGTTCTCACTCATAGGTGGGAACTGAACAATGAGATCACTTGGACTCGGGAAGGGGAACATCACACACTGGGGTCTATCATGGGGAGGGGGGAGGGGGGAGGAGGGAGGGATTGCATTGGGGAGTTATACATGATATAAATGATGAATTGATGGGTGCTGACGAGTTGATGGGTGCAGCACACCAACATGGCATAAGTATACATATGTAACAAACCTGCACGTTATGCACATGTACCCTAGAACTTAAAGTATAATAAAAAAAAAAAAAAAAAAGAATAAACATAAACGTCACACACCGGGGCCTATAGTGGGGAGGGGGGAGGGAGGAGGGATAGCAGCAGGAAATATACCTACTGTAAATGACGAGTTAATGGATGCAGCACACCAACATGGCACATGCATACATATGTAACAAACCTGCACGTTGTGCACGTGTACCCTAGAACTTAAAGTATATTAAAAAAAAAAAAGAACAAACAAATAATCAAAGAGACCATAATCAGACTCAATCTAAAAAGAGTGTGGTTAATAAATTGCTCTGAGTTCAGACACACAGATCTTAGCGTTTCCAGAGGCACAATGACCATATGTACAAGTAAACCATGTACTTCTATCCCTCCACTGCTGCCATTTCTACTCTCCTTGAAAACAGAGGGAAGGCAATATTATTCTATCTTGCTCAGATTGCATTCCTTTTTGAAACAGATATTATAGTACACCTAATGGAGCTGGGCAGTATGATCACTTAGATCAGGGGTCAGCAAACTACAGACCACAGGACAAATCCAGATTGCTGCCTGTTTCTGTAAATACAGTTTTATTGGAGTACAGCCACACTCATTCGCTTATGCGTTGTGTATGACTGCTTTTTTGCTACAGCAGAGTTCAGCGGTTGTGACAAAAACGGTATGGCCTGCAAGGACTAAAATATTTCCTGTCTGGCACTTTACAGAAACAAGGTTGTCCACCCCTCACTTAGATGTTCCCAACAAGTTTTAATCTCAGTTACATAATGCATTTGGAGTAAAGGTTCCAGGTTATGCTAGATTTTTTTTAAAAAACAATTTTAAAATAATAGTCAATGTAAATTGTACTTCATAAACTGATCAAGGAGGCTAGTATGCTCCATTTAAAAATAGAAAGCAACTTTATATTTGTAAAACTCCTATTTCCTCTAGATAGAAATTGTGACATACTCATTTTATATATTTACAAAACAAAGAATACTAGAATAAAACACACTCATAGTTCCACCATTAAAGAATGTGATTTAAAAAAAAAAAAAAAAGGTTAACTAAGTCTTAACATCCTTGTCAGTAAAATGGGAATCATAGTGTCTTTCTTCTAGAGCTGTTGAGAAAATTGCATGAGACCTTTTGCAAAGCACTTAGTAAGAGTCCTTGGCCCAAACAGTAGGTATCTAATCAATAGTAGTACTGCTGCTATTGTCATCATCAGGGCAAGTCCAGGATGAAAGAATTTTTTTGGAAGCCCTCAAGGAAATGGAGGAGTGACAAATGTGGAAAGGATATGATATATTGAAAATAATGTTCACCGCAAAGTTAGCAGCAGAGCTGTAGCTGGAGGTATATGTACCTTTACGTCCACTATGGAGTGAAGGAATCTTTGCTCAAGGGTTACCTTCTTTGTGAGGCCACCGCTGACTACCCTATTTAGTACTAAAAGCTGTCCCAATCCCACCATAGTATTTCCAATTTCTCTACAGTATTCTACCTTTTTTCCCCATAAACTTATTTCCTTTTAATACATTTTATAACTTATCGTATTTATTGTTTGTATATTTCTTCATGTTCCTGGCACATCATAGTAATATTTTTGAATCTAAATATCCTATCTTATTTTGTACTTTGCTCGTCCTTCCTTTTCTGTTCAATTTTTAATTTTCTCTCCTTGTGTGATTGTTTTTATCACTCCATTTCCTCTCCCACTTAGTTTGGAATTTAAACACTGTGTCTCAGTTCTTTTAGTGGTTACCCTTAAAATAACACCATGTGTTATATACTTATCAAGTGTAATATTAGTAAGTCTTATTAGCCTTATCTCAGCCAATGCAAGGATCTTAGGACATTTTAACTTTATTCCTTCTTGATTTACATGTTAATGTCTATCATATATTTTAATTCTTTCTGTATTTGGAGACTCGGCAAGGCATTATTATTACTCACAGTCAGTTTACTTAGGTTTATTCACATATTTATGTTTTATCTGACTCTTCATTCTTTGCTGTATCTTTGACTTTCTATCCGGGGTAGTTTTCCTTCTGCCTAAAGTATCCTTTAGAAATTTGTGTAGTATGGGTCTGCTATGACAAACTGTTTGTGTTGTCTTAAGTTTGCTTTCATCATTGAAGATTATTTTCCCTGCTTATAAAATTATTTGGATGGCACTTTATTTTAGCTCATCAGGTACATCATCATTCTATTGTCTTCCAATTTCTATTGTACACTGTCAAAATGTCACTTCTTTGGAGATACTCTGTCCTTTTATTACCTCTGGTTATTTTCAGGTTTTTTCTTTGTCTTTATTTTTCTCTGTGTGTCTAGGTATAGATTTCTTTTTATTTATCCTGCCATGATTCAATGGAATCTTGAATTTGTAGATAGACGTATCTGATGAAAATTCTGTGAAAAGATCCTATGAAAAATTCTCAGCCATTTCCTCATAGATTTCCTCTAACTCATTCTCTCTTTCCTCTCCTGCTGGGACCCCAGTTGACATACATTAAATCTTCTTATTATTTCGTCTAAGTTTCTTATCCTAATTCTGTGTTTTTCACCTTTTTGTTTTTCTCCATGGTGTATTCTGGATCATTTACTTTGACCTATATTTCTCTTCATTAATTTTATTCAACTTTCAGTTACTCTGAAACCCATCCATTGAGTTTTAAAGTTTGGCTTTTTTTTTTTTTTTTTTTTTTTTTTTTTTTTTTTTTTTTTTTGAGACAGAGTCTTACTTCATCACCCAGGCTGGAATGCAGTGGCGCGATCTTGGCTCACTGCAACCTCCACCTCCTGGGTTCAAGCGATTCCTGTGCCTCAGCCTCCTGAGTAACTGGGACTACAGGCACGTGGCACTGCGCCCAGCTAATTTTTATATTTTCAGTAGAGACACGGTTTTGCCATGTTGGCCAGGCTGGTCTCGAACTCCTGACTTCAAGTGATCGACCTACCTCAGCCTCCCAGATTGCTGGGATTACAAGCGTGAGCCACAGCTCCCAGCCTGTATTTTTTGTTTGTTTGTTTCAATATCTCATGTCTTTTGTCTTTTACTTTTGCTCATTTTAAGATACAGTATCTTTTCTTGAGAGGATCCGCCTACCAGGTTTAGGGGATTGGGAAACTCATGGCCAGGACTGCTTTAATCCAACTTTAAGATTTAAAATTCCTTTGACCACCAGATAAAAGAGAGCCAGGCTCCAAGTCCATGCAAGGCCAGGTTTGTTTTGGGTTCACCTCCACCCTAGGCGTAGCCTTTCAGAAGAAACCACGATAAGGTGGGGGTTGGTTTATCAAATGGACTGTAGGTCTTCAGTCACTCATTGCTGTGAGGCCCTCTGAGCCCTATGGGGCAGCTGCTTCCTAGGGGTGGAGAATTGCCCTCCAGGCAAAAGTAGTTTTATGTGATTGAACTCACTACTGTGAGTTCCCTTTTTCTCCTAGATCTTCAACTGGTGAAATTTAAGTACCTTATGTTTGATACTTTCAAAAAATGATGGAGGGGGGAGGTTTTGTTTTGTTTTTCAGTAGGAAGGCTAGTCCAGGTTATCTATTTCATGATCATTAGAAGCAGAACTCTCTCTGATTCTTCCTTGATTCTTTGTTTTGGTAGTGAAAGGGTACCCTTTTAGTATGAGAGACATGATACTTTTTAGGGGAGAAGTAATGAAGAAGTACTTGTACAATAGCAGATCAGCCCCAGAAGTCTCCTGTTGTTGGTATGCGCCAGACACAACCCTTTATGCCTTGTTATTTCCTGTACTGCTGAGAACCCTCTAAAGTAGCTATTATCTCCATTTCACAGTGTAAATAAAGTAGCCCCAGAGAGATTGAATAACTGGCCTCTCATTATAGTTAGTAATGAGTAATGGGCACATCCAGGATGCAGCCCCAGGTCTTTTGAGCTATCAAGCCCTTGCTCTGTTTATGTTGTGGTGGCTTTGATTCAAAAAGGAAAAAGTTAGTCTATCAGAGGCTAAAGTGCATTCTCTCAAGGGGACTTTCCCATAATTATGGGGTGTTTGCAGCTGGAGTGTCTGTACTTCCAGGTTGCCTGGGCTTGCCAAAAGGAAGTTGTAAGTTCATTGTAAAATATTAATGTGCAGGGATTCTTGGTTAATAGAATAAATTATTTTTTCTTTAAAAAGTTCAGTTGTCTCTCAGTGGAGCTGCCTTAAAAAATTTATGTTAAAACATCTTGTTCTTTTATATGATCTCAAGCCATCTGTTTGCATCTATGATAGATATTCTTCATGCTTCATTCCTTATTTTTTCCCTACTGGTTGATATAAAATAAAGGATTCCATTAAAGGACAGGGCATAGTAATTGCATATGTCTTGATTTTTAATGAATTGATAAAGTCTCTCAGCATTTGCTTGTTTGTAAAGGATTTTATTTCTCCTTCACTTATGAAACTTAGTTTGGCTGGATATGAAATTCTGGGTTGAAAATTCTTTTCTTTAAGAATATTGAATATTGGCCCCCACTCTCTTCTGGCTTGTAGAGTTTCTGCCAAGAGATCCGCTGTTAGTCTGATGGGCTTCCCTTTGTGGGTAACTCGACCTTTCTCTCGGGCTGCCCTTAACATTTTTTCCTTCATTTCAACTTTGGTGAATCTGACAATTATGTGTCTTGGAGTTGCTCTTCTCAAGGAGTATCTTTGTGGTGTTCTCTGTATTTCCTGAATTTGAATGTTGGCCTGCTTGCTAGGTTGGGAAAGTTCTCCTGGATGGTATCCTGCAGAGTGTTTTCCAACTTGGTTCCATTTTCCCCGTCACTTTCAGGTACACTAATCAGATGTAGATTTGGTCTTTTCACATATTTCTTGGAGGCTTTGTTCATTTCTTTTTATTCTTTTTTTCTCTAAACTTCTCTTCTCGCTTCATTTCATTCATTTGATCTTCAATCACTGATACCCTTTCTTCCAGTTGATTGAATCAGTTACTGAAGCTTGTGCATTTGTCACGTAGTTCTCGTGCCATGGTTTTCAGCTCTATCAGGTCATTTAAGGTCTCTGCATTGGTTTTCCAGTTAGCCATTCGTCTAATCTTTTTTCAAGGTTTTTACCTTCTTTGCGATGGGTTTGAACTTCCTCCTTTAACTCGGAGAAGTTTGATCATCTGAAGCTAAACAGTCATTGACCAAAATATTTCTAATTTTATGATCTCATCCTGTGTGTATTTACTGGTTTAAATTTGTGCTCAAAATTATCAGTCTTCAGTCCAGCATTAATTAGGAACCATGAAGTTTTCTTTGTCGTCTGAGTCTTAATTGAGTTTATATACCTCTAACTTCACAAAAAAGTGATCATGTGGATAATGTAAGTAGTTTATTTCCATTTAATGGTATTTTCTGGTGGTAAGCTATTATAGTGATTGAGTGTCATATTTCATCTTGCCAGATGATACAAACTGAAATTTTTTAGCAAACTATTAAAACATCCAAGCCAACAAAAAGCTTGAATTAATTTTGAGCTAATCATTGTCACAGCTGATTTAGTAAACCTTTAGGTTGAAAAGCTTTTTGAATTTTAGGAGCTATGTTCGGTTCAGTTCTCTGCTATTATAAAATACTATTTTGTAAAATGCCTCAAGTTTATAAGGCCTATTTTAAATCATTAAGTATTTAAGAACAGATGTTATTACATGGTAAAAGTTAAAAAGTCTGCTTTTCGAGTCTTAGTTATGGTATCACTGGAAGGATTTTGACTTGGCAATGAACATCTCTAGTAAAACAAAATTGTTTTTGAAGATGTGTTTAAAAAATAGTTAACATGTGATATGATTTTACAGCTTTTGTTGACCTTTCAGTAATTGGCATTGACAAATCAACATTTTTATTTGTATTAGATAAGTGAAAATCTCCCCCAAGGTATCTAAGAGCTGTAACTTCAAATTAACTTAAATATAACTATACTAATGTAAGTATCTGGAAGATGGCACCCATGTTTGTACATCCTAAAATGTATTTATCTATTTGTCCATCCAGTAGCATTTACTGGGTCTTCATTAGCACAGTGTCAGGCACAGTTCCATATGTTAGAGACACAGGATGGATAAGAGAAAATTCCTGCCTTCAAAGAACTAGTTTAGTCAACTCGTAGGTCCTTTATTAAGAGCTGACCTTCAGTTATGTATAACCGTGTTTGTGTAGAATACTGTAACCCCTAACTTTCCTATTTGTGTAACATGGAAGGCCAAGTGATGAAATTGTTATTAAAAGCACCAATTCCCAAATAGTGTGCCGTGACTTTTATATGCTAAATAGACTGTGGCAATGTTAGATTTCCTTTTTGACTCAGAAAGACTGTGAGGGTGAGTGAGTGAGGATGTATATGTGTGTGCATGAGGAGACAACAGAGCAGAACCCCTAGTCTAGTATGCTTTGGTTAGTTGGTATTCGTCAAACCCCGAAAGATTGAGAAACATCAGTTGTTTGAGACCCTAAAATTCTAAAGTAGAGCCAGGAATCCTGGAAGACTACATTATGGGCCTGATGAGTTTAATGCCTGCCATTTTTAACTGAGTATGTTAATCGTAAAAGAACTGTAGCTTGTACTCTCATTTTAAATAGAATGAACTCCTTCTGTAATAGGGATTGTCAACAACAACAACAAAAAGAATGGACTCCTAATGCTAGCCAGAATAAAATGGGTTGAAAATGCGCGGATTTCCATTTCCAGAACAAAAAGGCGTAGACTTACTTTTCACTGCCCCTTCCTTCCTCTATAAATATAACTAAATGTCCTGGAAATTATTCAACTGACAGCAATAAAGGGATTCTGAAAGTTAGGAAGAAAGCAGAGTAGCTAGGAACCTCAGGACTAGAGGTTTGAGGACAATGAGTGCAAGTTCACTGGGTTTTCTTTTAATCTCCCATTTTCTCCTAGACTGGGTGCTGGAGAGACCTGCAACCCAGAATCACCAGTGGGCAAAGAAAACAGAACAAAAAGCCTGCTTTTTCTGGCCAAAGGACCAGGAAAGGGAAAGCCCAACAAAGAACTAAGTGGGAGTGCTCATCCCCACTGTTTCACAGTGGGTACTCTGATCTGTCCCTATTATGGCCCCAGTTGCTGCAGGAGCAGCAAAGCCCCTGGCCCTCCCACTCACTGCTCTACAACTGGGGCCATGACGGGTGGTTTGTTCTGCCAACTATGGTGAAGACCAGGCCATTTCAGCCCCTATGGTCTGCTCTGTAGACAGCAGCGGCAACAGCAAAGCCCAGGCTATACTGCCTTTGCTCCCAACTGGCCCCAGCAGGTGGTCTCTTCTGTAGGGAGCAGTAAGCAGCTGCAACAGCAGGGAAACCATGTGTCTTCCTGTCCTCCACCTCATGGCTTAAGGAGACCCAGGCCCCAGTAGGTGACCCCCTCCCCTTCAAGGTTTCCCAGCAATAGCAAGTGGCCCTGGGAAGTACCTTTTGTCCCTGCAGATGGCATCAGCAGGGATTGAGTGGGAGTCCCAACATGACCAGAAGAATGAAGCACACCAAAATAGCATTGTGAGGGCTCAGAAAACTAAACTGTCATCGGAACTGAAGCCCACAAAAGTAGTCTAGAACCTACACACTAAACCTAAGCAGGGTTACCACCCTGCTAAAATAGAAGATCTTGTCATCAAGTCTCCTAACAATAAGCAAAACATCCAGAATACAATTGAAAACCACTTGTCATAGCAAGCATCACAAACTATCTAGGACACGATATGAATGAAAAAAGACATCAACCGATTCCAATACCCAGTTGAATCAGATATGGGAATTTGATGAGGTTTTTAATTCAGCTGTCATACAGTTTATCCAACAGTCAGTTGCAAATTTTCTTGAAACAAATGAAAAGACAGAAGATCTCAGAAAAGTAGAGCCAAGAGCATTTCCTTATGAACTAGAATGTCAGAGAAAAAAAAGGGTCAAGAATGGTGCCATAATTTTTGGCTAAGCTGTCAGAAGGAAATACGGAGTTGCCTTCAACTGAGATAGCGAGAGGAGAGATTAGAAAGCTCAGTTCACTCAGATGTTTTGGGGGATATGATTGCCCTTTCTCGTCTTCCATGCCTTATTGACTAGCAGGAGTCATTACAGAGACTGAGAGGTTGGTCCGTCCGTGGGAAACGGGTTAAAAGTGAGCATTACTAACTTGCATACTCACATGCATGGACTTTGGTTTCTTACCTGACTTGAAAAATTCCACAAGTGTTTAGATATTTGATTTTACTATGTTGCCTAAACAGTTACATCCACTATACTCTTATTTTCAGATTTTTTTTCCCTAAAGCAATTATTTTCCAGATCATCTACTTTGTCTTTAGACCTAGAAACTGATTACTACAATTATGATTCAAAACCTATTTTCTGCTGCCCTGCACTGAGCTGAGTAATTGGTTGTAAATGGTTATTTCCTTTGTATGCTTTGCCTTTGTGTTAAGTGTTTTTTGGTTAAAAGACCAGAGGTTGCATTATTGCCTGCTGAATGTGCTTATATTAACAATTGTAAAAAAATAAATTACTTTTGGGAGTATTAATGAATAGGCATTTAAATTGCATAGTTAAATCTTTTCCATCCTTTACTAAGCAAACAATTGGATTACCCCCCCTAAGAATTTAATTGACAATTTCCATGCCACATTTGGGTAGGGAATATTTGTTACAGAAAAAAGTTGTTTGAAATCAGAAGGTTCTTAACTGTTTCAATTTCATAATTTGTATTTGTGTTGTTGTTATAAATACTAAAATTTAGATTATCATGTCCAAAGTCCACTGATAATAAATGCTACATGGGCACTGGGGTGGAGTGTGACAGAAGAGAGAGGTTTCTTAACCACAAAACTGGACTGCTAAGGTGTAATATGAGTATGGGGGCAAGAGGTAGGTATTTTATATGGTGTTTCCCAAACTTACTTGAACGAGAAACTTTCATTCTTTAAGGACTCCACAAGATGCCAATTTGTGAAACCCTGACTTAGAGTGTTAGGTAAATACATTTTTGTTTCTGTTTTACAGTGTAATTTTGTATACTCCTGATGCAACTGAAATGAATAAAGAGAGGCATGTTGGTGGCTTTAAGATATCTTTCACTAGCTTATTTAAATTAGATAATTTAATTTTATTTAATTTAGAAGTAGGTTTACCTGGTTATGAAGATCTTTAAAACATGGTTTTAAATGAGAAGAGATTAACAGTATTCCACAGAAGTGTCACTGAAATAAAAATCTGTTAAGGAGGATAACAACTTCAGAGTGCAGATATTAACCTCCGCCCCCTAGTTGCAGAGTTGTGATTAATGGCTTGCAACAATACTCTTATAGAATAATGTAGCATTTGGAAAACAACCTATGTTAGTGGCATATTAACAGAACACACCCCTTAGAAATATGATTTTCAACGTAACTTCAGACTTCCATAATTATTAGTTTCCATTTACAAAGTGTGGATTATGCACAGAGAATTTGACAATTGCGATAATGCTAGGTACTAGTTAAAAGTAATTAGGTTTATGAACACTAGTAGAGAAGGAGGAGTGAAGAGGAGGAGAAAAAGGTCAGTAGTGAGTTTCAAAAAAGTTGTTTCTCCACTAAATATTTTCATTGGGCCAATTTCTGATGTATAGGCCCACATTTAGAAAATAACAAAATGTGAATGTATAGCTCTTAACATAAAAATGAAAGTTATGGTTTTCTTGCACCAGCCTTAAGAGAAGTGTTCTTATTTAGGGCAGACCCTGCTAGGCCTCCTGTTATTTCCACAAGATATGGTACCCTAAGAGCTTGCCTTTAGCACTTTTTCTTTTTCCTTTCTGGGCTTCTTATAGTCTTTCTATGGGGATGTGTCCAGCAGTCCCTTGGGGAGGGGTTTGGGAATATATTCATGTTTTCTGGGGTCTGTCCTCTTTATTCTTAAGTGCTGTCATTAACAGCAATGGCTTCAATTACCTCTCATTCACTCATGCTACCTAGGGAGTATAGAGGTTAAGAATTTAGATTTCGAAGTTCCATATGTTTAGGCTCCAGCCCTAGCTCTAACTTCCACTGTTTGACCACAGACAACCTCTGAGCCTCAGTTTCCTATCTATAAAATGAGGCTGGTATTATATTAGCTATGATGACAAATAAATTATGATAAATAACGAGAATCTATGTAAACTTCTTGGCAGCATACTTGCTGCTGACATGTTATATTATAAATGACAGTTGTTGATGTCTTCATTATCATGACCCCTTCCTTGAACTTTATGCTCCTATTTGTATGCCCTCTATAAATCTCTGCCTGGATATTCCATGGAAACCAATATTTTCCAAGCATAGCCATGTGCTTTGTTTCTTTCTCAGCCTTTTGTCAGTTCTTTCTCTTGTAATTTCTTTCTCATTTGGTGGTATCATTCACCCAGTAACTGTTGCCAGAAATTTGTTACAAATTTTTTCTTACCACTCAACCCCAACCACCCTCTAGCTAATCATTCACTGTGTTATCTTGTGAATTTATTTTCTTAAGTATCTTTCCGCTGCCTTTACTTTATCACCTCTTGCTTAGGCTAACGCAGTTAACTTCCTAAGTGGCTCCCACCCACTCCACAACGGCTCTCACTCTCTGTCATAGTGATCTTTGGCCCTCTTTTCCCTTTCCAGCCACTTCTCACCCTCCAGTTTTTCATGCTAGCAGTACCAAATAGCTTCAAGTGCCCAGCACACAGTGGGTTTTGTTTTGTTTTGTTTTGTTTTCTGAGACAGAGCCTTGCTCTGTTGCCCAGGCTGGAGTGCAGTGGCATGACCTCTGCTCACTGCAACCTCTACCTCCTGGGTTCAAGCGATTCCCCTTCCTTAGCCTCCCAAGTAGCCGGGATTACAGGCGTGCACCACCATGCCTAGCTAATTTTTGTATTTTTAGTAGCGACAGAGTTTCACCATGTTGGCCAGGCTGGTCTCGAACTCCTGGCCTCAAGTGATATGCCCGCCTCAGCCTCCCAAAGTGCTGGAGTTACAGGCATGAGCCACTGTGCCCTGCCAGGGCCCAAAACACCACGCCCTGTGTTTTGACTTGGCTGTAGGCTGTTGCACAGGCTATTACTTAGCTCTGGAATCCTTTCCTTTCCCTGCTTAGCCCAAAAAAATGCTATTCATTGTTCCAAGCCCTCCAGGATATCCGTGTGTCATAGAGACATTCTCTGAGTACCATGCTATCCATAGATTTTTAAAACTCATAGTATTATACTATTTCTATGCTTTATAAGTTTATACTAACTTTATACTAACATTATATATAATGTATATGTATACATACATTATATATGCATATATGCAGTATATACACATATATACTGTATGTATACATGTATGTATATATGTATATTTATATATAATTATATGTACATGCGTTCTATATACATACACATTATATAATGCATCTATACATATATACATTATATAACGTATGCATATATATACAATATATATAATACTATATATTGCACTATATTATATGCATGTATGCATACACGTTATATATACATTATATATACATATATGTATGTATACATACATACATTATATATACATTATACATATATGTATATATACATTATATGTGTGTGTATATATACACACACACATATGTCAACAGAAGCCTACTAGATGGGAAGTTCCCTGAGGACAAGAATTGCTTTATTAATCTCTTTTCTTGTTTATTCTTTATATTCTTTGTCTTATTTTCATTGGGGAAATGAGGTAAGATAAAATGTGGAAATGTCAGTAGAATTTTTAAAATCTTAGTGCTTTAATATGTATTTGTGATTTAGCTAAGATTGCCTAAAGTGTGTAACCAAGTGAGAATTCTCACTTTTGTAATGTGTTTATCTTCATATATTTTCTGCTTGTTTCTTTCCATCCATGTCTAATCTCCTTCTTCACATTTCTTATGTTATAAAAAAACTTTTTTATCCTCTTATTAATAGTTATTGATATATCCTCCATCAAGTATGAGCTAACAAAGACCTAGAATCGATGTCCCTCTACATTGGCTGTAACCCCAGCCTTTTTCACACACGCATGCACACACACACACACACACACACACACACACACACACAAATCAAATTTTCCAGAACCTTTGCTTTGAGAAGAAATTGGCTTATGGGACCAGCAATCCTCTCATAAAAGTAGTAAATGATGAGTGTGTTATAGGTAGACTCAGACCAGAAGACGGTGTGCTACGTGAAATCTAAAGTGAGGTCTACTAAACTTCACTGAAGTATCAAGGTGTGACAGAGGTACTAATTATGTCAATGTAAGTACTGAGTTAGTAAATGCTAGTCTTAACTCTGAATTGTTCAGCTTTGACAGGTGAGCTAGATTTGTTCTGTTAGCTTATTGGAGATTCATTGCTAGCTGTTTCAAATAAGCCTCCCCCTTCTATTTTCAAGGAATGATCTGAGTCATACTGCGCTTAATTCCTTTGTCAGGTCTTTAATTGTTAACATTTAGGCAACAGTTCCTGAGACTTTTATTTTCATAATTTTCCACTTCGTGTGTGTTTTTTGCAGTAGCAATGAGTAGGAAAACTTTTTTTTCTTTGGTTTAATCACTGTACCTAAAGCAACTCAGCTTGGTGAATGTATGTAAGCACATGTGTTGGAGCTGGGGATGGGTACCAGAAGTGTTAAAAAGTGTCAGGACAGCATCTCTGTTCCCTTACCGCTATCACATTGATTACCACGATAATCATTGTCACAGCTGATTTTGTAAACCTTTAGGTTGAAAAGCTTTCACAAAGCTATCACAGAGCACAGGAAGACAAGGAAAGGATTTATTGATGAAATTATATGCATAAGCTCTTCTTTAGTGGAAATGACTACACTAAATAGTGTTGAAATAAGAGGGAACAGACCATCGTTATCTTTCATTGGTATAGTTTTTATGTAAATTTATGTATGTCTATAGTTTTCAAGATTTTATTCTTACTGCTAATGTTGTCATTTATAGTTATTTTATTTTAGCTTTGTTTCCTTTTTACCTACCCACTATCAATGTTCCTCAATTCTTAACGTCAGAACTGTGTAAAAAGTAGTAGGAAGATACAGATTTAGAAAATGGGTAGAGAAATATCTAGAACACCATGATTTCTCAAAACTTTATATACTTACATAAAATTGCGTTATTTAATAAATGTATCAATGGCTTATTCTTTTCTAGTTTGTCATTTTTCTTACATCATTCACCAAATATTTTTTGAGGGCCTAGTATGTACTGGGCACTCATTAAGTTTATATTTTAATATGAATACACACACATAAATATAACATTACATATTATAAGTATATATGAAATAATACAAATGCATGTATGTGTGTGTATATATGTGACTACACACAGTTTATTTTCATTATTCATGGTAGTTGTGTTCTATAAAGTTACCATGAATGCTGAATGAACCAATACTGAACCATTGCTCCTAGGGGAAATACACGGTTGGGTTCCTTCAAACCTCTGGTCACAACATTTTCATCAACCAATCAATACATAACCTTGTTTTATGTGTGCTTCTGTTTAAAGATACTGCATGTAATATATACTGTTGATTCATTAACATTGAGCTCACAGCCAACATTGTTATAACTCATGGCTGAAGGAAGCTTCTCTAACTCACATATTTTCCCCGTAAGACACATCACAGCCTTCTTGTGCTTAGGAACACTAGACCGTCCCTTCAGCACTATGCTTGGCGACCATCTTAAACAGCAAAATCACCAAGAAAAAGCACAAAATGCAAAAAATGCTCTAAATAGATTTTGAAAAGGTCACTTGTTGATGGCATGAGAGCTGAAACAAGAAGGCAGAGCATCATCTTGTTTGCCCTCAGCTGGCATCATGCACGTTGGGTGACTCAAATTTTTCACCATTACATGCGTGTCCGTAAACGACAAAGTACCATGACTATTGATTTGGAGGTTATAAGTGAATTTTACCAAGTAGGTGAATTTACAAACATGCACTGTGCAATGTAATGAGGATCAGCTGTATATCAGCTTTGTGTCTGTGTTGTGTGTTTATGTGTGTAAAACCTTGTTCTTGGCCTTCACTTTCCCTATCTTTGTCTTTTCTTTTTTAAATCATTCACGGTTTCCCTACGTATCTTGTGGTACATTGCACAATTCATTATAAATGTAATGGGGCTTCTAGGCTTGTGTTACGGACAGAAATTTCACCGCATTTATTAAAGGTTTCCTGAGACATGATGTGTTTCTGTTTATAGACCTCTCATAGGGTGAAAATTTAACATGTAACTCCAAAGTTTACATGTTGCAACTCAAAGTATTATTTTAAGTTTATTACAATTAGATATAAAATTATAACTGACAATTCATATTGACTTTATTATGTTTGAGATGCAGTGTTTTTTTGAAGTGCCCTCAAAAGCCCTTTGTGCTCTTCCCCAGTCGCAACTCCCTCCCCCTCAAACCACTATCCTGCCTTTTATATTAATCTTTTAAAATTCTCTTTATAGCTTTACCCCCTATGTATCTCTAAGGAGTATATTGTTTAATCTTTTAGAACTGAGTAGCAAACACAAACTTATCTGGGTAAAGAAAGGACAATATTACTACTATCGTGTGAAGACTTAGGAGAAGAGAAGCTGAACAAGCTCTTGTTCACAGTCTGGCTTCAGATGTTCTGAGAGTGGTTAGGAGCCCATTCTGGGAAGTCGGTTGGCACATGCACAAATAAATCCCAAGGTCATGCACAAATAAATCCCAAGACAAGGGGCTCTTCACAGGCAGGACATTTCTGCTGTAGTGCAGGATAGGGGGAGGTACTGAGCACCCAGCAGGAATGTGATGGGGGGCAATGGCTGCCCTGCATTTCCTGCTCTTCAGCTTCCTGATGCCTGCCTCCCATTCTCAGGAATAGGTCAAAGCAGGCACTGCTGTAGGGTGAAATTAGAGTCCTCTGCTAGTCTAGGCAGCAGAGAAGGGCAGAAATCTCCTCAACCCATTGTCAGGAAAAGAAAAATGGAAGAATCTGGATCCAGCTCACCTAACTATTCTGTTTTCAGTTTTAAAAGGTGCCTCGTGGCAGTGGGAAACTTACGGCTCTCAGTCTGGACTGGTTGTCCTCTGTGCCTGAGATTTCCCTTCCTTGCATTCCTGGGGATTCCCTTCATCTCTCTTCTGTGTTACTGGTCTACTCTTATTTTAGCAAACACATCTTACAATAATTTCTTCAGAAAGTATGCATGGCAAGTAATTTATTGAGCTTTTTTGTGTCTGGAAATGTCCTTATTGATGGTCTGGTTGGATTTGAATTCAAGATTAGAAATCATTTTCCTTCATGATTATGATGGTGTTGCTCTGTTGTCTTCTAGTGTTGCCATTGAGAGATCCAAAGCTATTCTGGATGAATTGTGTCATCCTTCCTCGCTGCACATCTTTACTCCCACTTCTGGAAACCTGACAATCTCCTTGTCCACAGTGATTTTAAATCTCACAGTGGTGTGTGTATGGATATGGGTCATTTATTTTGCTGAGTACTTGGTAGGTCCTTTTAATTTGAGCTCCTCATGATTTAAATTCTGGGAAGTTTTCTTGGATTATTCCTTTAATTTCTTCCCCTTCATTTTCTTTGTTATTTATGCTCTGCTTTTCCCAAGTTTATTGGCCAATGCTTCTATTGATAAATTTCTCTGTGTGTTTTTCAAGGGCTCTTTTGTTTTCTGAAAGTTCTGGTTTTTGTTTCACAATTGTGATATCTTTCTGAGGATACTAATGGTAATTTGAAGTCTTATTGTGTAGTGTGTTTCCTCTAAGTTGCTCTTTTTGTTTGTTTTTGGTTCTATCTTCCAAATTAGAGACTCTTCGGATGTCTTAGGAGCCTTAGTTGTTGTATACTCATGATTAGGAACAGTGGTTCTCAACTGGGGGCAATTTGAACCTTCCCCACCCCAGGAGGATATTTGGCAATATCTGGAGACCTTTTTGGTGGTTAAAGTTGGAGGGGGTGCTATGCTACTAGTATCTAGTAAGTAGAGGCTAGGAATGTTGCTGAGCACATTCCTATGAGTGCATAGGACATCCCTGCGCAACAAAAAATTAGCTAGCTCAACATGTTAATAGTGCTGATATTGGAAACCCTATAATAGAGGGCCTCAAAGCTGATTACGAGAGCTCCGAAGGTGCAAGTGAACCTGTTGACTTTGGGTTTTGCTGGAGGATGATCTAGTTGAGTAGTTTGGAGAACCTCTTCATTATCTTTAGGTCTTTTCTTCTGAGCTAGTCAGATATAGAAAAGTCTATCATATCTCTTGCCTCAAGGGTAAAGATCTGGCTTCCAATATTCCCCCGTTAGTCAAAAAGGGACTCGGGCTGTCTGCGTTTAGTGTATATGTGACCACATAATACCCTTGCTTTTCATATAATACCCACTTCCTCAACAGCCTTGTGTTTCCAGTTCTGAGACCCTATGTTTTTGTTTTTGTTTTTTGTTTTGAGACAGAGTCTCGCTCTGTCACCCAGGCTGGAGTGCAGTGGCGCCATCTTGGCTCACTGCAAGCTCCGCCTCCCGGGTTCACACCATTCTCCTGCCTCAGCCTCCCAAGTAGCTGGGACTGCAGGTGCCCGCCACCACGCCCGGCTAATTTTTTTCTGAGACCCTATGTTTTATTTACTCTTTCCAGAGAATTAACTTGTTGGGATGAGGGAGTGGCAGTTATCCATGGTATGGAGTACAGGAGACCACCTAGGGCTCTAACTGCTTCTCTAACACATTTCATTCAAACCTTGTTATTTTAACTCTACCTTCTCTTCACTTCCAGTTCCAGAGTTATCTGGAACCCATTCATGAGTTTCTTGAGGATTCTACAGTATAGATGGGTTTGGTTCTGAATTTTCCTTATTTTCTCTTTGCAGTTCAGCTTTCCCAGGTCTGCTAAGTCAGTTACCACTCTCCATCTGCTTTCTTGAATTCCAAATTTAATTATTACTATCATCTCCTCTCTTGTTCTCCCAATCCTTTTTTAAAACCCCTTTGGCATCATTTTAGTAGAGTTTGGATAGGGAAATGAATTAGATACATTGTGCTCAATCTATCCCATGATCCTGGAAACCAACATATTATATTCTAGCATAATTTCATTTAATTCTAGTCTTATTTTGGTGTATTTACCTTTGTTATCAGAATTATTTTCTAGACTTCAGTTTTCTTCACATAAATGAAAACTAGAGGGTATTATTGTGTCTGCATAGGGACACAGTTGAATTCTTTTCAAAACCTTAGGGAATATTATAGTGATATTCACTTCTAACATATTCTGGTTTAATTGACATTTTTGCTTAAAAACATAGACTGCTGTAAGCAGCCATCTGCCTCAAGTAGAACCTTATGTTACCATCCCAGTCAATATTCAGAGTTTGTAAAAAGTTGAATAAAGAATATATATTTCATTAAATCTGGATTGCTGTCAATTATCTTATTCCATTTTTATTAATACTGTGGTCATAATTAGTGGAAATATGAGAAAGATAGTTGTTTATGATGATGGCTTATAACTGTCTCTACCAGTATTTTCCCCCACATAAATATTCAAGAATTGACTATACCTTAGATTTAAAATTTTAAGAGTGAAATTTCGAACATCAATAAAAGGCACAGGGCAGACTGAAACCTATACCTCCTGAATTTTTGCTGTTCTCTAAGCTGTCATCCAAGCATAAGTAATAAGTGTAATATAGTAGGTGTATCACACTACTTTATCACTCTTCCCTTTTTAAGATGGGAAACCAAGCCAAATTTTAGATTTTTTATCAGTTTCTGCTGAGTTTCCAGTTAATGGGTTAAATCACAAAAACCTCAAAATATATTTTGGTATCTTTTTAGGGTGTTAAATTTGGTTAACCCCCTGGATGTCATTGACGGACAGACCCTTAAAATACTTTACTTGTAACCTGTCTTCAGGTCTTCAGTAGTTCATAGATATAATTATTTTCTTTGCCTCATATTACAAAATTAAAGAATTGGGGATTTGATTTGGTTTTTATTCACAGATTTTTAAAAGTTTGTGTTTTGTTGTCTAAGTATTCTCTTTTCTTCCTAGCTCTATTAATTTTATTGTTACTAAAAGAAAAGGGGGGAGAAGCTATGCTTTCTTCCTCACCTTCGTTCGAGCAGGAAAAAGTAAAGAATTGACTCAATTGACCGTGAACAATCAACCCCACGTACAGGTCTTGGGAAGTTTCCAAAAAGATATAGTGAATTGAAGCAGACTACACAAATGTATACATAAATAGAGTGCCAAGGGTTTATGTGTGGACAAAAACCAATTACGTGAAGCATTTCCTGAAATTGCTTGCTATTGTCAGGGTAAGTAATCACAAGTAAGACATCAGGTTGAGAATGAAAACGTTTGTCCCTCACTTTGTAATGTTGTCTTCTCACAGAGGAAAATCTTTGAACAGTTTTGAGAGATTATCAAACGGATCCTCTTTCTGTAGAGTTCTGAAAGATACATTATTACCATTTCTTTTCCTCCCAGGTTAGCTTATTTCAGTTGCTTGAAAAGAGAGATTTGAAGCTGTTGTATAGTTGATGTCCTCATGATGGCATTAATATCATCTTGGATAAATGTTTAAGTCTAAGATTAAATTTAGTAGTTTGTCCCGTAGTTGAAAGAAGAAAGACAAACTTTAAGGCCAGCAGTATCACAAGTATAGTACTGTATATGAAGAACTTTTCTCTATCTGCTAATTGAGCATATGCATCTAGGTGTACTGTTCGTACCTGTAATAGGCCAATGAAGGTGGTTTTTTTGTTTGTTTGCCTTCTCCCCAGGAGGGGAAAAATACACACATGTATACATGTACACATGTATTTAATGACCACCATATTAACCTTCAAATAAACCAATCACATTGCTATTGCATTCTGTATTTTATAGTCATTCAAACACACACAAATCTATCTTTGGATTATCTTAATTGAGTTCAGATATTTCTTTTATAACTGTTAACCACAAGGAACCGTGTGTGTGTCCGCGTGTGCGTGTTCCCTGGGCTGGGGTATTGGCATCTTTAAATCATCTCAGCTGATTCAACTGTGAGGTCTGGGTCAGCAAATAGCTAGACCAGTGGCTCTGCTCGTAGAAATTACTTCCTTTCCTCTGGTAATTTCAAACAATTCTAATTTGAAGTTTGAGGAAAATTAAGGATTTCTCTGATTTCAGGTGAAACTGGAGAGGTAGTTGGAGACCAAATCATGCAGGCCTTTCTCTTTGTGAAGTGTTTGTTCAAGTCTTTGCCCAGATTTTATTGGAGTGTGTGTGTGGTTTTTTTTCTTATTGTATTTAGAAGTTACTTATATATTTTGGTTCTTGACTTGGACTGTGTATTGCAAATACTTTCTGTCTTTCTGGTGTTTTAAACAGAGATATCATATCAGATTTTCATTTAAATATCATTACAAGAATGAATGGGAGAAATAAGTTTTTCAGTAGTTCTAGTAGAAGATGGTAGGATGTGGGACATGGAGAGAAGAGGACAGGTTCAAGAGATATTTGAGATAAACTCAGTAGAATTTGTTAGTGAAGATAAGGTAAATGGTGGGTAAGATGAGAGGGAAGTGTCAAGAATGGCTTCAGTTTCTGGTTCATAAGAATACCACCATTACTATGGACTTCTCTTATTTTGTTTAAGATGTTGATAATCTATATAGAATTATACAGTCATTATTTGCCTTAAGCATAAGACTACTATTTAGAATTTTTAAAAAATTACTGCACATTGCAAATTTATTGGTCATTTTATGATTTAGTAATCTTTTTAAATTGTTACCTCATGAATTATAAAAAATATGTTGGAAGTTATATTACTTAAATTTTATTTTGAAAACTATGTTCAATTTGGAGTCTAAAGTAGAATGGCTTCTTGGTTATATAATATGGCTATAGTAGATGATGAAACAGTAAGACATTAATGGGAAATAGGAACTTAAGAAAATCAGTGAATTAAAATTGACTTTTTGTTTTATAGGGGTCCCTTCAGTGTTGTACGACGATGTATCAACAGAGAAACTGGGCAACAATTTGCTGTAAAAATTGTTGATGTAGCCAAGTTCACATCAAGTCCAGGGTTAAGTACAGAAGGTAAGAGATGGATTTCAAGTAAGTTATTTGATGTCTGGCTTTATTCCATCTCCAAAATCCATTTACCAACCTAACCTTCATCTGGGGATGGGGAAGCAGAGGGTGTGATGTAGAGGGAAGTGGGTGGAGACAGTTTAAACTCTATTCTAGTTTGTCAGAATTCTAGGACATAGTATTTGAAAGACAGGGTAATTTACAGAGTTATAAAATCATCTAGGATTTCTATGGGCCTATGTTTTTTGACTAGGAAGAAAGCAAAAATCTGGACATTTATTTTTTAGGGTCTAATTTTGAATTCTATGACGTGGGTCATGGGATGGGAAAGGAGAGAGGTGAAATAATGGCAAGGATGATAATTGAAGATTCAGAAGAAACTTAGTTACCTCAAAATGCATCACTTACTACCTTTAGGATTATGATTTAGTGGAATTAAAACATTCGTATCTCACATTTGGCTTAAGTCACATATGATATATGTGTAAAACTTTGAAAGATCAGTACTGTTAGGACTTTCAGGACTTAAAATTTTGTTTCAACACATTATTATGGATAATCATATTTATATGTATATTTGTAAACAGTACGTAAACATTTTAAAGTTTTTTTTTGTTTTTTAAGCCATAGTTTCATGTAACTATGACGTACATGCTCATACTTCAGATGGCACAATTGATCATTATATTAATTTTTCT
Organism: Rhinopithecus roxellana; assembly: GCF_007565055.1. Classification (NCBI taxonomy): domain Eukaryota; kingdom Metazoa; phylum Chordata; class Mammalia; order Primates; family Cercopithecidae; genus Rhinopithecus; species Rhinopithecus roxellana. The sequence goes on along the minus strand of NC_044555.1, from coordinate 67,368,830 downwards.
GATTAGCCCATTACTAACTTTTCACTTTTCCACAGTTCAGTAAAAAAATGAATCCTTCTTTAGTCCTTCCCTTTTTAATCCCAAGAGCAATACAGTTGATAATTTAGATTGGAAAATCTAGGGCAGTGTAGCCTATTTATATTTTGTCCAGTTATTTTACCTTGGGAAGTAGAAGCCCATGTAATTGTGAGTTAATCTGTTCCTGGAGATCTTTTTTTCTTTTAAATACTTTTGTGACCCTTTGAATTATTATTATTCATATAATGATCATGGAAGATTCTTAGAAGTTGCTACTCACAAAGAATAACTAACTGATTTGTTTTTAGTGCTTTAATATTTAAAATATTATGGTAAGATTTAGAGATTTTATATTTTATGGTTTTATACTCTGGAATTGGCTATTATTGCTTTTGAATATAAATTATTTTATAAATCTAGCAACATTTAAAATTGACTTTTAAGTAGGGTTTAGAACAAAATTATATTTTCTTACACTTTTAACTGCCTTTAAGATTAATATTCTGTGTTTGATTTTTCTGTACCTCTGTTGTCTGAGCAAATACTGAGGTGATTTTGTATAAACCTAATTCATTAGACATATGTTCTGATGCTGTTTATAAACTTAGTAAGATTCCAATTTTAAATCACAAGTCTAAGTCAGTTACTCAATTACCAATATTAAATTGGAATAATATAAGCCAAATTCTCGTGAGCATTATTATAAATAATTAAAATAAATATTAATAGCTTCTTTTTCAACCCAAAATTATCAGTACCAGAGTTTTGACTTACCTCATTGTTGTACCAAATTCTAATTCTCTCCAGGCTAAAGATATTTTTTCAGGAAACAATTACTTACTTTCTCATTGGCTGAGGTTGTTTATTGACAGATTTCTTCAGCCAGATCTCTTGAGCTACAGACTCAGAATGCCAAGCTGAACCTCTGTCTCTTGTCACTTGGTCAAGGGGTCAAATTCCAAATTTACCAAAGGGGAGAGGACTTAGTATATAGTTCATATACCTGATATTAAGTCCTGACTTCATTTAATATAATATATGGGAGTCTATTGCTGAAGTTATAGCTCACTCCTTCATTGCTTTGCCATTGCTTTGGCTATATAAATGTCTTCAAGTCCTATTCTGAAGACAAAGCCAGCCATTCTATTGATCCCTCATACTCTTAAGCCTCCTTGAACTTAACAGAATCCTGTGCTCTTTTCATATCCTTCCTATATGGTAGGACCACAACGTGTAGATATTAAATGACATCCAGTTGGATTCAGGATATTACTCATGACTTTATCTGATTTTGGTCAGAGTTCAGTGGTATTCAAGTGAAAATAGGCAATTGGCCCTTTATATTTATGGCACCAGAATTAGTTTTTCCATCATCTTTAGCATAACCACTCAGTACTCAGTATAAAGTTAGGAAACAATCAAAATTCCATCTCCATCACCTCCACCTTTTTTTTGCAATGGGATTCCCATACCCTCTATTGCTCATGTTCATACTAGCTGTCTTGATTCTAACTTGGACACATTTTATTATAAGATGTATAATATATGTAATAAATAGTAAATTATTTCATTATATGAAGTCTCTATGAACAGGGCTTCCCCTCCCTCAACTTCTTTCAACCCTTTTCCAGTCACTATGGGCAACACATCTTAACTCCTCTGCTCTTCTGGTACATTTACAAATTGTTAGGGTCCAAAAATGACCTCATTCATGGCTTAGCATAGAAGGAGATGCTACATAAGAAGACACATATTTTGAAGTAAAATTTAACACAGTAAAAAGGAATCCATAAGTTCAAATAGTATCTAGAAATATCTATATTTACTATTACATTCTTTCCCAAATAAACTTATCTCTTTAGCAACAGATAATTTAAAATCTATTTTATCTTTATTCTTTCCTTTTTGTTTCATTTTATTATTTTATTTTTGCCTTAGTGGTTTGTTTGCTCTTTGTTATTATCTCAATATTTTTTCTTGTTTTCCTAGTGTACTTGTATTCAAATACATTATTGAGTGAAATAGGTCTTTAAAGGGTTATCTAAGAACCTACCATATGCAGTTCATTTGAATAGGTCATTATAATACAAACGATAAATAAAAAGAGCCCCTAGCCTTAAGGGACCTATGTTTTAATAGTCTCCAACCATTGTTTATAACATGGTTTTTATTAGGAAAACAGTGTGTAATAAATTTGAAATAAATCATTTACAAATTAATTTTTTTTGAGATGGGATCTCTCTCTTGCCCAGGCCAGAGTGCAGTGGTGCAATCATGGCTCATTGCAGCCTCGACCTCCCTGAGCTCAGGTTATCCTCCCCCGAACCTCAGCCTCCTGAATAGCTGGGACTACAGGCATGCGCCACCACACACAGCTGATTTTTTGTATTTTTTATAGAGATGAGGTTTTGCCATGTTGTTCAGGCTGATCTCAAACTCCTGAGCTCAAGTGATCTACCCACCTTGGCCTCCCAAAGTGTTGGGATTACGGGCATGAGCCTCCACTCCCAGCCCATAAATTTACTTTTGAAATGAAATGTGTTGATTTGTTGGAGACCACCTGTACATGTTTTAATATTTTAAATTCTCATTGCTCTAATGAAGATGAGATATTATAATTGATGAGGCTAAAGATGAGATATTTCATAAAAGATGAGATATTTTTGAATATCTGTTCTCTATCTTTGCCATCAAAATCGTAATTTTTATTTTATAGGGCTTCTTAACTTGCAGGTTGCCAAGTATTCAATAATCCCTTGAAATTGTAAGCAGAATTATGTTTTTTTTTTTAGAGAGTCCATAGCTCTCATTAGATTCCTAAAAAGGTATATTATTCCTAAATGATTTAGAATTTCTCCTTTCACGTATATGGAAAAATGAAATTCATGGTTATGAACATGAGATGAATAAGAAGTTTCTACTAAATCAAAGCTGGATGGGCCGGGCGCGGTGGCTCAAGCCTGTAATCCCAGCACTTTGGGAGGCCGAGACGGGCGGATCACGAGGTCAGGAGATCGAGACCATCCTGGCTAACACGGTGAAACCCCGTCTCTACTAAAAATACAAAAACTAGCCGGGCGAGGTGGCGGGCGCCTGTAGTCCCAGCTACTCGGGAGGCTGAGGCAGGAGAATGGCGTAAACCCGGGAGGCGGAGCTTGCAGTGAGCTGAGATCTGGCCACTGCACTCCAGTCCGGGCGACAGAGCGAGACTCCGCCTCAAAAAAAAAAAAAAAAAAAAAAAAAAAAGCTGGATGAATTTATATTAGGATATGACTTCTGATGGGGGACTTTTTATACTTACATATACAGCTTCCATTAATGAGTTTCCTAGGTTATTATCTTGAACTTTTAATTAATATACTTTTTGTCTCTTATTCTACTGAGCCACTAATTAAATTAGACTTTTTGTTTTAAAAATAGATACCAAACTAATTCAGACAAATTATAATAAGGAAACTAAAGGAAAGTAAGATATATAGAATTGGAAACTAAATTATCAAAGTTCTGAGTTCTTGATAGGACTCAGTTCTTTATGGTTTATTATAAAAGTCCAAAATTAACAATTTCTATTTGGGAGTATTATACGTTGTGTTCTAGAAAGAGTAGATTTTGGGTTCTAGTTTGCTTAGTCTTCAAGAATGTCTCATTCTAAAGTCCCAGGTAGTAGATGATATCAGTGAAATTGAAGAATTAAGGACCTTGACAATTCTCAGTTTAATTTAAAAAAAAGAGAAAACTGACAGAAATGTCAGACTCAACTTGTTCGGGGCTCTGGAAATTGACCAAAGTCTTACAGCTATCCAGGAATAATTTATTCAAGAAAACTGACTGATTCTTGGTAAGAACAGTGAACTTCATAGCATTGTATAATAATTTGTCCCATTCACTTCCCCCTTTCTTCCAGTTCTGTAGTAACCTTGAAAACAAACAGTTCACAATCATGATGAAAACCAGCAAGTTAACAGCCATCAAAGGAGGCTGAATGGGGATGGAGCTCCTCCAAGGCCGCATTCCCATAATATTGTCATTTTTTTACTTGTCTGGTAGTTCCCCGGAAGACTTCTCAGTACATTTGTGTTTTTATAAAAGAATACCAGAGAGTGGGTAATTTATAAAGAAAAGAGGTTTATTTGGCTTATGGTTCTGCAGGCTGTACAAGAAGCACGACACCAGCATCTGCTTCTGGTGAGGGCTTCAGGAAACTTCCAATCCTGGTAGAAGGGGAAGGGGAGCCAGTGTGTACAGAGGTCACCTGGCAAGAGAGGAAGCAAGAGAGAGATGAGAGGTACTAGGTTGTTTTTAACAACCAGCTCTCATGATAACTAACAGAGTGAGAACCCGTTACTGCCAGGTTGGCACCAAGGCATTCATGAGGGATCCACCCCCATGACCCAGACAGCTCCATTGGGCCCCTACCTTCAACACTGGGGATCAGTCTTCAACATGAGGTTTCAGGGGACAGACATCCCAACTATAGCAACCCTTCTTGCAAGACTGTCTTTAATTGGCCTGACTCAGAGATCACCCAGTGCAAAAAAAAAAAGGTTTCCTCTGGGGGCATTGCCAAAAACCTTTAGAGGTAGTTATTTAATTTCATTGCTGCCTGAGGCATAGATAACAGCTGGGCAAACGAAAAGCTAACCTAAAAGCTTAAAACAAAAAGCTAGGGAATGAGATGGCCATAGAGGCTTTGAAAAAGCTACAACGTATTCTCTCGAAAATGTTATGTTAAGAAAGTCATGCACATATATAAGACTGTGAACAAGCTCAGGAAAGATCTAAGAAGGCCTTAATTTCTCACCTCTAGCTGACTTTCAGGCTATGCAAACAAGAATTGAATGATAAGGTAGACATGTGATCTCCCTGACTGAGTGTTGAAGGTATGCCCGACGCATCCACAAAACCCTTGAGCAAAGACTAAGCTAAACAAACAGAGACATAAAAAAGAATACAGACAGCAGAATGTGTTCCCCCCAAAAAATCACTAAGCAAAGAGCAGGAGTAACAATAAACAGCAACAACAAATCCTGCAGAAAAGGAGATTCTGATTTTTAGAGTTGACGCATAATATTATTTAAGACATCCAGTTTTCAACAAAAAATTATGAGGCGTGCAAAGAAACAAGAAAATATAGCTCATACTTTGGCAGGGAAAGCAATCCATAGAAACTGTTCTGAGCAAACCCAGATGTTGGACTTACTAGAAAAAGAGTTATCAAATAGAAAGTATCAGTAATGAGATAGAAACTATAAAAAACGAAAAGAGAAAATCAAATCAAAATTCTGGAATTGAAAAATACAATAACTAAAGAGGCTCAGCAGCATATATGAGCAGGCAGAATGAAGAATCAGAACCAGAAGACATGAAGACAGGTTCATTGTAATTATCTAGTCTCCAGAACTGAAAGATAAAAGAATGAGCTAAATGAGCAGAGCCTCAGAGACCTCTGGGGATACCATCAAGCATACCAACATATGCATAATGAGAACTTCAAAAGGAAAGGAGAGAAAGGAGTAGAAAGAATATTTGAAGAAATAATGGCCCCAAACTTCTTAAATTTGATGAAAACATAAATCTACACAACCAATAAGTTCAGCCAGCTCCGAGTAGGATAAATGCAAAAACACACCATAATCAAGCTGTCAAAAGCTATGGACAAGGGGAGTATCTTGAAAACAGCAAGGGAGAACTGAATCATCACTTACAAGGGATCTATAAAAATATTAACAGCAGATTTCTCTCAAAAACCGAAGATACTGAAAGGCAACAGGGTAACATTCAAAGTGCTGAAAGAAAAATAATATCTACCAAGAATTCTTTATCCAGCAAAAACATACTTCAAGCATGTAGGATAAATGAAGATATTTTCAGATAAACAAAAACTGATAGAATTTGTCACTAGCTTCCTTGCCCTACAAGGAATACTAAAAGTCATTATTTATGCTAAAAAGAAAAAATAATTTTTTTAATTTTTAATTTTTATGGGTATATAGTAGATATATATATTTATAGGTTACATGAGATATTTTGATACAGGCATGCAATCACATCAGGGTAAGTGGGGTATTCATCACTTCAAACATTTAACCTTTGTGTTACAAACAATCCAGTTATATTCTTTCAGTTATTTAAAAATGTACAATTAAATTATTAAATTGTTTTTCACTATACTCACCCTGTTGTGCTAGCAAATACTAGGTCTTATTCATTCTTTCTATTTTTTGTACCCATTAACCATCCCTACTTTCCCCCCCCTCCTACCAGCCCCCCTGCCAACTACCCTTTCCAGTCTCTGGTAACCACTCTTCTACCTGTATCCTCCTGACTTCAATTATTTTAATATTTAGCTCCCACAAATAAGCGAAACATGCAATGTTTGTCTTCCTGTGCCTGGCTTATTTCATTTAACATAATGACCTCCAGTCCTCTCCATGTTGTTGCAGATGACAGGATCTCATTCTTCCTTATGGCTGAATAGTACCCCATTGTGTATATGTACCACATTTTCTTTATCCATTCATCTGTTGATGGACACTTAGGTTGATTCCAAGTCTTGGCTATTGTGAATAGTGCTGCAGTAAACATGGGAGTGCAGATACCGCTTAGATATACTGATTTCCTTTCTTTTGGGTATATACCTAGGAGTGGGTTTGCTGGATTGTATGCTGGCTCTATTTTTAGTTTTTTGAGGAACCTCCAAACTGTTCTCCATAGTAGTTGTACTAATTTACATTCTCACCAACAGTGTATGAGGGTTACCTTTTCTCTACATCCTTGCCAGCATTTGTTACTGCCTAACATTTAGATAATAGCCATTCTAAGTATAGTAAAAGGAAGTATAGTAAAAGTATAGTAAAAGCAATGACAAGAAATCAAAGTGGAACACCATAAAATATCTATTTAACACAAAAGGAGGCAGTATTGGAGGAATACAGGAACAAAAAAGACAGATAGAAAACCAGTAGTAAAATTACAAACATAAATCGTACCTTTTCAGTAATAATATTAAATATAAATGAATTAAACACTCCAATTACAAGGCAGAGATTGGGAACATGGATGAAAAACAGGTGAGATGGTATCTCATGTAGTTTTTTGCTGTCTACAAGAGACATACTTCAGATTTTAAAAATACATGTAAGTTGAAAGTAAATGAGTAGAAAAAGATATACTGTGCAAACAGTAACCAAAAGAGCTCTGAAGTGGCTATTACTAATATCAGATGAAATAGACTTTGATAATTAAATCAGAAATTTAATAATCAAACAAATTGTTACTAGAGATGAAGAAGGACATTTTATAATCATAGCAGCATTAATCCATCAAGAAGATTTTGCAATTATAAACATATATGCACCTAAGAACAAAGCTCCAAAATACATGAAACAGAAAAAGACAATTGGAGGGAGAAATAGAGAATTCAGCAATAATAGTTGGAGACTTCAATACCTGACTTATTAATGGATTCAGCAGCTAAACAGAAGATCATTAAAGAAAGGGAAGGTGGATTTGGGCATCACTAGAAACCAACTAGACCTAACAGACATCTGTATAACACTCCACTCAACAACAGGAGAGTATACATTCTTCTTAAGTACACATAGAACATTATCTAGGATAGACTGCATTAGCCCGTCAAATATGTCTCAAATCAATTTAAAAATATCTGAAATCATACAAAGTATCTTCTCTGGCCACAATGGAATGAAATCAGAAATCAATAACAGAAACAAATTTGGGAAATTCACAAAGATGTGGAAATTAACATAGTAGCCAGTGGGCCAAAGAAGAAATTACAAGAATACTTAAAAAATACTCTGAGATGAATGAAAACAAAAATATAACATATCAATATTTATGAGATGCAGCAAAAGCATGGATTAGGGGGAAGTTTATTATTGTAAATGCCTATATTGAAAAGTAAGAAAGAGCTCAAATCAATAATTTAACCTTCCACTTTAAGAAACTGGAAAAGAATACTAAACTTGACAGGCAAAAATAAGGAAGTCATAAGGATTATAGGAGACATAGAGACGAGAAAAAACAGTGGAAGAAGTCAATAAAACCAAAAGTTGTTTCTTTGAAAAGGTAAAAATAAAATTGAGTATACTTTAAACTGACCAATAAAAAAGAGACAACTCAAAGTAATAAAATCCATAATAAAGGAAGGGACATTACTACTGACATTATAAAAATGAAAAAGATTATAAGAGAATATGCTGAAAAATTGTATGCCACTTAATTAGATAGCGTAGATTAAATGAGCTAATTCCTAGAAAGAGGCAAACTACCAAAACTGACTCAAGAAGAAATAGAAGATCTGAGTAAACCTGTGATAAGAATAGACTGATATGTACTCAAAATTTTCCCATAAAGAAAAGCCCAGGCCCAGATAGCTTAATGGTGAATTCTACTACATGTTTATAGAATTCATATCATTCCTTCACACATATTTCTGAAAAATAAGAGAGGGAACACTTCTCAACTTTTTCTATAAGGCCTGCAATACCCTGATACCAAAACCAGACAAAGACACTGCAGGAAAGGACCAATATCCCTTATGAATATAAACACACACATTCTCAAGAAAATACTATCAAACCGAGTTTAGCAATTTAAAAAATGTTCTATAGTTCTTCAGAAAGTTAAATCTAGGGTTATATGACCCAGCCATTTCACTCCTAGGCATATGCCTAAGAGAAATGAAACACATATCTAGATAAATCTTATATATGAATGTTCATAGTAGCATTATTCATAATAGCTGAAAGATAGAACCCAAATGTCTACCAACTGATGAATGTATAGACTAAATATGGTATATCCATACAGTGGAATGATTTTTTTCAACCATAAAAAGGAATGACATACTGATATAAGCTACAACATGAATGTATCTTGAATACATTGTGCTAAGTGAAAGAAGCAAGTCACATGAGATTACATATGTTCTATTCATGTGAAATTTCCAGAATAGGCAAATGTGTCAGAACAGAAGGAAGTAAATTAGTGGTTGCCCAGGGTATGGAGAAAGATGAGATAGGGGGTGTCTGGTAATGGGTATGGGATTTCTTTTTGAAGTGATTAAATGTTCAAAATTTGAACACAGTAATGGTTGCATGACTGTGAATATACTAAAATCCATTAAATTGTATACTTTATGGACAAATTGTATGATAAGTTGAATAAGGATTTTTTAAGTACCACGAGTAAGTAGAATTATAACAGAAATTCAAGCTTGTTTAAACATTTAAAATCATTGTAATACACCTTATTAATAGAAAAATGAACAGTCCACATGATCATCTCAACAGACAAAAAGCATTTACAAAATTCAACCCCCTTTCATGATAAAAACATTCAACAACCTACAAATAGAAGGAAACTTCTTTAACCTTTTAAAAGGCATCTAAGAAAAACCGAAATCTAACTTTATTTTTAACGTTGTAAGATAATTCTTTCCTCTGAAGATCAGGAATAAGATAAGAATATCTGTTCTCAATATGTTTATTCAACATTGTACTGGAAATTTTAGCCAGGGCAATTATGCAAGAAATAGAAATAAAAAGCATCCAGATTGAAAAGGAAGATTTAAAATGCCCTCTATTGGCATATAACATTATCATGTATATATGAAAATCCAAAGAAATTCACAAAAAGACTTAGATGTAATAAGTGAGCTTAGCAAGGTTGCAGGATACAAGATCAATATACAAAAACCAGTTGTATTTCTATACACAAGCAGTGAAAAATCTAAAAATGAAGTTAAGAAAGCAATTCCATTTACCATAGCATCAAAGAGAATAAAATACTTAGGAAGATACTTAACCAAGGAAGTGCAAGGCTTATAAATGGAAAGCTATAAATATTGTTGAGAAAAATTAAGGAAGTCCTAAGTAAATGGTAAGATATCTCATGTTTGTCTACTAGAAGACTTAATATTAAAGTGAAACTATTTCCCAAATTGATCTATGGATTCAAAATCCCTACTGGCGCTTTTTGTAAAAATTGGCAAACTGTTCTAAAAATTTCCATGGCAAAACAAGGTACCCTGAATAGCCTTAACAATCCTGAAAAACAACGGACAAAGTCACATTTTTCAATTTCAGAATTTTTTTTTTTTCCTGAAGATGGAGTTTTGCTCTTGTCATCCAGGCTAGAGTGCAATCTTGGCTCACTGCAACCTTCACCTCCTGAGTTCAAGCGATTCTCATGCCTCAGCCTCCCGAGTAGCTAGGATTACAGGTGTGTGCCACCACGCCCGGCTATTTTTTTTGTATTGTTGGTAGAGACAGGGTTTCGCCATGTTGGCCAGGCTGGTCTTAAACTCCTGACCTCAGATGATCCACCTGCCTCGACCTCCCAGGGTGCTGCGATTATAGGCATGAGCCACTGCTCCTGGCCCAGAATTTTTTATAAGCTACATCAATACACATAGTGTAATCCTGGCATAAGGATAGACATACAGGTTGATGAAATTGAATTAAAAATCCAGTCGTAAACCCACATATTCACAGTCAAATAATTTTCAACTGTGGTGCCAAGATTGTTCAATGGAGAAAGAATAGTTTCTTCAAAACAGTGATATTGGGACAACTGGATGCTGACATGCAAAAGATTGAAGATGGACCTCTACCCCTTACTATATACAAAAATTAACTCAAAGTAGATCAAAGATTTAAATGTATGAGTTAACACCATGAAATTTTTAAAGAAAGCATAGGCATAAATCTTTATGACCTCGGATTAAGTAATGGTTTCTTCATTATTACACCTAAAGCACAAGCAACTGAAGAAAAAAATAGATCATGGGATTCATCATAATTTAAAATTTTTATGTTTCAATAGACACTATTAAGAAAGTAAAAAGAGGCTAGGTGCGGTGGCTCATGCCCATAATCTCAGCACTTTGGAAGGCTGAGGCATGCAGATCACTTGAGATCAAGAGTTCGAGACCAACCTGGCCAACATGGCGAAACCCTGTTTCTACTAAAAATACAAAAGTTAGCCGGGGGTGGTGGTGCATGCCTGTAATCCCAGCTTCCCAGCTACTCAGGAGGCTGAGGCATGAGAATTGCCTGAACTCAAGAGGCAGATGTTGCAGTGAGCCAAGATCATGCCACCACAGTCCAGCCTGGGTGACAGAGTGAGACTGTCGCCCCCACCCAAAAAAAAAAAAAAAAAAAAGAAAGAAAAAGATAATACACAGCATTGGGGGAACTATTTGCAAATCATATATTTGATAATCTAGTATCTCAGATATACAGAGAATTCTTTAAAAGTCAACAATAAATAAAAACAGATAACCTGATTAAAATGATAATGGATTTGAATAGACATTTCTTCCAATAATATTTACAAATGGTCAATAAACACATGAAAAGACATTCAGTGTCATTGGCTTTTAGGAAAATAGAAATCCAAACCATAATGAGATACCACTTCACACCCACTAAAATGGCTGTAGTACAAAAAACAAAACAAAAACAAACAGTAACGTGTTGGCAAGGATTTGGAGAATTTGGAACCATCGTACATTGCTATTGGGAATATAAAATGATGTAACCGCTCTTGAAAAGTGTGGCAGTTCCTCAAAAGTTGAACTTAGAGCACCCTATGACCAATTCTCCTCCTAGGTATATACCCAAAAGCATTGAAAACATAGGTAGACACAAAAACTGGTACCTGAATAGTCATTGCAGCATTATTTGTAGCAGGCAAACAAACCAAATGTTCATCAACTGATGAATGGGTAAACAAAATGAATATTACATACAATAGAATATTTATTGTTCAGCCTTAAAAAGGAATTAAAAGTATGCAAAACTGGTTCAACATTTGAAAATCAATTAATGTAATCCATCACGTCAACAAGCTAAAGAAGAAAAATTACTTGGTCATATTAGTAGATGGAGAAAAGGCAGTTGACAAAATCCAACACCCTCAACTTGATAACGAACGTTTACAAAAAAAAACCCTACAGCTAACATCTTACTTAATGGTGAGAAACTAGATGTTTTTCCCCTAAAATTGGGAACAAGACCAGAATGTTCCTGTTCCCTACTCCTGTTCAACATCCTACCAGAAACCCTTGCTAATGCAATAAGACATAAGGAAATAAAAGCTATACAGATTGGGGGAAAAGAAGTAAAACTGTCTTTGTTCTGAGATGACATGATTGTCTATGTAGAAAGTCCCAAAAATCCCATAGAATCAACAACAACAACAAACTCCTGGAACAAATAAGGGATTATAGCAGGTTGCAGGTTACAAGGTTAACATATAAAAAGTCTATCACTTTCTTACATGCCAGCAATGTGCAAGTGGAATTTGAAATTTAAAATATAGCACATTATATTAACACCAAAATATTGAACTGCTTATGTATAAACATAACAAAATATATACAAGATACATACAAAGGAAATTTCTAAACTTTGATGAAAGAAATCAAAAAAGATCTAAATAAATAGATATTCCATGTTCGTGGATAACAAGACTCAATGTTGTTAAGAATCAGTTCTTACCAACTTATCTGTAGATTCAGTGCAATCCCAAGCATAATTTCAAGAAGTGACTTTGTGGATATTGACAAACTGATCTAAATTTTATATGGAAAGGCAAAAGATTCAGAATAGACACCATATTATTGAAGAATAAGAACGAAGTTGGAGAACTGACGCTACCTGACTTCAGTACTTGACTTCAATACTTTAAGGCTACAGTAATCATGACAGTGTGGTATTGGTGAAGGAATAAGCAAATAGATCCATAGAATAGAATAGAGACCCTAGAAGTAGATCCACACAAATATTGTCAATAGATCTTTGACAAAGTAGCAAAGGCAAACCAATGGAAAAAAGATAGTCTTCTCAAGTGGTGCCAGAACAACTGGACACCCACATGAATAAAAATGAATTTAGACATAGACCTTACATTTTTCCAATAAGTTTTTTCATAATACTTTTCCCCTTAGACCAGGAATAAGGCAAAGTTGATCACTTTTCACCATTCTTCTTCAACATATTTCTGGAAGCTACCACAGTAAGGGAAGAAAGGTAAATATAAGCATGTAGATTGGAACGGAAGAAATGACACTGTCCCTGTTTGCTGATGATGTGACAGTCTACATAGAAAAATGAAAAGGAATCTACAAATAAAAAAAGAAACTCCTAGAACTAGTGAGCGAGTTTGTCAAGGATATGAGATAACCATACCAAAAATCAGCTATTTCTCTATACTCACAAAGAACACCTGGAAACCATAGTTAAAAGCATAATACCATTTGCAGTTGCTTAAAATAAAATGAAGTGCTTAGGTATAAATCCCACAAAACATATACAAACCTTGTATGGTGAAAACTACAGAGCTCTGGTGAAAGAAATTAAAGATCTAAATAAATGAAGAGATGTACTCTGTTCAGGGATTGGAAGACTCAACATAGTAAATATATAATTTCTCCCCAAATTTATCTCTAGATTTGACCCAATTTCAATTAAAATCCTAGGAAGATTTTTTATGGATATAGAAGGCTTATCCTAAAATATTTCTGGAAAGGAAAAAGAGTAAGAATAGCTAAAACAATTTTGAAAAACTATGATAAAGCGGGAGGAATCATTCTACCCACTATATAGTGGGAGGAATCATTCTACCCACTATATAGATTTATATAGCTATAGGAATTAATATAGGGTAGTACTGGCAGAGAGATAGATACGTAGCTTGATGGAACAGATTAGATTACCCATAAGTACCCCCACACAAGTACAGCCAAATAGTTTTTGAGAAAGATTCAAACTCAATTCAAAGAAGAAAGGGTAATTTTTTTCTACAAATGGTGGAGAGCAATTGGACATCCATAGGCAAAAAATGAACCTCAATTTAAACCTCATGCCCTATAAAAAAATTAACTCAAAATAGATCATAGATATAAATATAAAACATAAAGCTACATAGCTTTTTTTTTTTTTTTTTTTTTTTTAAGACAAAGTCTCGCTCTGTCGCCCAGGCTGGAGTTCAGTGGCGCGATCTTGGCTCACTGCAACCTCCCCCTCCCGGGTTCAAGTGATTCTTGGGCCTCAGCCTCCTGAGTAGCTAGCTGGGGCTACATGCACACACCACTATGCCCGGCTAATTATTGGTATTTTTAGTACAGACGGGGTTTCATCATGTTGGCCAGGCTGGTCTCAAATTCCTGACCTCAGGTGATCCACCTGCCTTGGCCTGCCAAAGTGCTGGGATTACTGGCATGAGCCACCACGCCCGGCCAAGATACATAACTTTTGAAAGAAAATGTACCCTAATATCATTAGGACATGGAGGGAGATGAAGAATTCTTAGACATGACACTAAATGCACAATTCGTAGATGAAAAAAGAAAGAAAAAAAAAAAAACCTCAACAGTAAAAAATAAAACAAATAGTCCAATTGGATAGTGGTTAAAAGACATGAACATTTTTCCCAAAAAGGGTTATACAGGTTCTAAACAATTACATAAAAATATGTTCAACATCATTATCCATTAGGGAAATGCAAATTAAAGCCACAATAAGATATTGCTCCATACTTAATAGAACAACTACAATAAAAAGGTGAGGCCAGGGGCAGTGGTTCACACCTGTAATTCCAGCACTTTCACAGGCTGAGGTGGGAGGATTGCTTGAGCCCAGGAGTTCAAGACCAGTCTGTGCAACATAGGGAGACCCTGTCTCTTAAAACAAGTAAATAACAATAATGACAATACCATATTCTGGCAAGGATGCAGAGAACTGGATCTTTCATATATCTGATGTGAATATAAAGTGGTACAGTCACTCCAGAAAAGAGTTAGGCAGCTTCTTTAAAATTCTAAAACATACATTTGCCATACAACCCAGCAGTTGTACTCCTGGGAAATGTACATCCTAAGGAAATGAAAACTTATGTTCACAGTAAGACCTGTAATCAAGTTTTTATAGCAGCTATACTTGTCATAGCTAAAATTTGGAAAGTACCAAAATATCCTACAATGGGTTAATGGTTAAATGAATTGTGATACATCTATACCATGGAATCCTACTGAGCAGTAAAAATGAAAAATCTGATGCATGCAACTACTTGGATAGATCTCAAGAAATTCTACTTCGTTAAAAAAAAACTTTTAATTGTTGTGTACCGTATGATTTCCTTTATATAAGTTTCAAAGTGATAAAATTATAGAACTGGAGAACAGATTAGTGATTGTCAGGTGTGGGACTCTGCAAAGTTTAGGTGAGGATTGTGAGATGGGTGAGTGGGTGTGACTAGAAAGGGTTAGCACATGGGGTTTTTGTGGGAGATCATTATGTAGCAGTTCTAGATCTCTATTTTGGTGGTGACTACTTGAATTTACACACAGTGATAAAATTGAATAGCTCTGCACATAGACACGTGAGTGCGTGTAAAACTATTGAAATCGAAATAAAGTCTGTTGGTTGTATCAATAGTCAGTTTCCTGGGTTTGATATTGTACTACTGTTATATGCTACTATGGGGGAAAATAGGTTAAAGGTACACAAAATCTCTGTACTACTTTTGCAACTTTCTGTTAATGTACAATTATTTTAAAAGTTTAAAAAATTGTAAAGTTTCCCTTATGAACTGTTTGCTCTTCCATGAAAGAGATAATTAGCCCACAAATATTTGGGAGTAGAGGTAAAAACATTTTATCTAAAGGTTTTGATTTCCAAACAATCCAAATTGTTCTGTAGAGGCAAACCCTGACTGATGTAACTGATAGCATCATCAAAAACTGTCACTTGTTTTCCTCAAGAAACATGAATATTTAATAGATTTCATTTACATGGGGAATTTATATTCATTTTGTGGAATAATTACTGATTTAGTTAATAAATCTATATACCTTCCTTTGCATGCAGAAATCATTTGCCAAAACCTTTTATTCGCAGTTGCATTTTCTTAGTGTCATCATTTGCTTGACTATGGCTTGCAGTTGATATTGTTAGAAGTAATCCGGCAAATTTCAAGATACTAAGGCTTATACTTTTGTTTAATTTTGTCATGCAAAATACTATAGAATATGCTTCCAGAACAGTTTGATCATGTATTTTTTAATTCCAGTCCCATATTTAATATATCAAATTATAGTTTGTAAATTTAATATTTAAAATGAAAAGACTAATTCTTTGAAACATTAATGAATTATGTTCATTATGTGATATAATGAATATGTCACATAATATAAATGTGCAATATTTTATTTTTGAGTTGTCAGATAATCATTTTGAGCATTGGTATTATTATAGATTCTTAAGGATGATGAAATCCTTAAACGTTAATTGTGGTTCTGTGGAGAGAAGGGTTTTGTATTTCATGGAATAGTTTGAGCAAAACTGCTAGCGACCAGCTTCTAGCTGCTGTAATAATTTTCAACAAAACACCTCCTTTTCACAGTTCCCGATTATGATAGTAATTTAATTGTTGTTTTGCTCATTGGCTAGTTTTTCCTAAAGGGGATTTCCCTTAGGTTTTTTTTGTTTGTTTGTTTTTCTTTACTTTTAAAGCAAATTTTCTTTGTATAGAATTTCATATATTTCTGTAGACCTTATATCTTTTTTTTCTGCAGGGCAGTTTCTATCTCTAGACCTTAGACAATAAGTTATGAGTACTGTTTTAGCAAACTGCACATCTTTGGCTGTTTTTCCTAATGGTTTTGTGTATGTGTCTGTTTTGAATTTTTTCAGGCTAATGAGAGTCAACTTTAAATATGTCTGTTTCTCAATGATTAATTTTGCTGTATTATGACAAGCATTTCTGGATAACTATTTAAAATGAGATACAAATCTTACAAATGTAAAATGTATACTTGTCTTGCTAATCAGATCCTGCTATTCTAGTGAAAAACTGCTGATGAATCTCTAAACCTGAGACAATTTATAGTGATTACGCTTGAGATCAACTGCATGGGAAAAGAAAACTTATTTCTTTCATCTTGTTTTTTGCCTTTTAAAAAACAGTGTAGATTACCTACTTCTGAAAGTATGTGGCTATTTGTTAACTAAAATGACTCATACTTGTTCAATATAATTCTAGGTGTAAACATGGCTTGATATTACATGTAACATGTTGGCCATAATCCCCAGTGTCAACATTTTATTTGCAAATGTCTCTTAACCTGAATTTCTCATTTCATATGACTTCAGTATGTTGATGAGGAGGCTCGTGTTTATGTAATAGAGCTCTCAAAGCTCATTGGCTCACATATTCAATTTATCTTAGTATTATCTTAATGTTACATTCAGGAAATGTAGCAATATGAAAAAAACTGAGATGAGTTTCTCTGCTCATTTTTTATTCTAAAATAAAGCAGTTTTTAAAAATGTTTTTCCTGGCCGGGCACAGTGGCCAGGCATGGTGGCTCATGCCTGTAATCCCAGCACTTTGAGAGGCCGAGGTGGGTGGATCACCTGAGGTCAGGAGTTCAAGAGTAGCCTGGCCAACATGGTGAAACCCTGTCTCTACTAAAAATATTTATTTTTAATATTTTTCCTCTGCTATAAGTGGAATTTGTGTTTCACAAGTTAAAAAGTGCTTTTTATCATTGTCGTTCTCTTTTTCTATACAAATAGCTACCTATTTTCTTTCAAATCTGCGTTTTGCTAGCTTTTACATTATGCAACGTAGAGAATTCCTTAGGAAGCTGTGGGAATAGAAAATAGATGAAGACAGAGAATTTGGTGGGTTGACATAATCCTTGATATATGGGCTACAGAAGCTGGAAAATTCAGTCTATACACTAGGTACAAGGTGAATTTTGCAGTATACTTGCTAATTGAAATTTGAGTCTGAAGAATTAGATGAGGGGTGTTCTTAGATGTATTGAATAAGTTACCGTTATCCCATCTATGTGAAGAGCCTTTGGAAATAACCTAAGAAGTATCTTTTGTTATTAAGTTTGCTCTGTAAGAAATTTGTATTACACAATTAAATAATACATGTCAGATAGAAAATATAATAAATTCCAACTTAGGAGACAGTTTATTCAAAAGAATTATTGCAAGGGGGAGAGAGAAACTATTGCAATAGGGAGTGGGGTCTATTTAAATAGAGAGAACACTCTCACCATAAGATCTATGAGTATCTCAAGGGTTAGGCAAAAAATATTTTTCTTTTATGGGAGGAATAAACAAGACTAGAAAGAACTTGGTAGGAGCAAGTGGGAAGGCCTGGGGGAAGGAGAGAAGCTTAACCAGTTTGATTAACAAGCAACTTCAGACTAGGTACAAGAGCTCCTAATTGTTCACAAAAACTTCTATACAATATCAAGCATGAATAATTTTAAGGGAACCGCTTTTCAAATTCTTACTTCTATATATACTCTTCGTAAAGTTGATATACTTAAGAAAATGTCTGTAATGGATGTAGAAGTTCTCCTTTCTCATATCCCCTTTCACAAATTTTTCTTCTCTCATTTTACTATCGTCCTTCCTCTTACCCATCCAGAATCTTAATTGTGGTGTGTTACAAGATCTGTTGTAATATGTGTCAAAACTTCCACGGCGCCAAACGAAAGGACAGTTTGAAAACTGGCATCATTGTTGAGAAAGTGAATGACTCTGAAAGACCAATAACATACTTTTTCAAGTTAGGTCTATTCTTCCTTTGCTTTCAACAAAATTGATGGATGACCTTATCAATTTGTAAGTTGATGGATTATTAAGAGTAATTTTTGTGGCTCACTCCTATAATCCCAGCACTTGGGGAGGCAGAGGTGGGCAGATCACCTGAGCCTAGGAGTTCATGACCACCCCGGGCACAACATGGTAAAACCCCATCTCTACAAAAAATACAAAAAATTAGCTGGGCATGGTGGCATGTGCCTGTAGTCTCAGCTACCTGGGAGGCTGAGTTGGGAGGATCACCTGAGCCCGGGAAATCGAGGCTGCAGTGAGCTGTGATTGTGCCACTGCACTCCAGCCTGGGCAACAGAGTAAGATCCTTTCTTAAAAAAAGCATAATTTTTATTAAGTCATTATCATTCGTGGTATATAACTCAAAAAGAGATTACTTTAACAGAACTCCATCTATTCCTATATACTTGGTTTTTTTCAAATAGGTTTATTGAGATATAATTCACACACCATAAAACACTCCTTTAAGTTGTATAACTCAGTGGCTTTTAGTATATTAAGAGTTGTGCAACTCTCATTGCTACCTATTTTCAGAACATTTACATCTCCCCCAAAAGAAACCCTGTACCTTTTCATAGACACCCACTATTTTCCCCCCTCCTGGCCTCTGGCAATTACCAGTCTACTTTCTATTTCTATGTATTTGCCTTTTTTGGACATTTCGTATAAATGGAAACATACAATATGTGTTGCATCTGGCTTCTTTCGCCTTACATATTTTCAAGGTTCATCCATGTAGTAGCAGGTATCAGTACTTTATTCCTTCTTATGACTGAATAATATTCCATTGTGTAGATATATATCGATTCATTAGTTGATGTACATTTGGGTTGTATCAGTTTTTTAGCTGTTAGGTATAATCCTGATATGAATATTCATGTATAGTTGATCCTCGTTATTCAAGGATTCTTTATTTAAAAATTCACCTAATTGATAATATTTATAACCCCCAAACTCATACTCTTCGCATCACGCACAGACATGTGCAAAGTGATAACAAATTTGAATCATTCAACATGCACATTCCCAGCTAAGGTCAGACAAGGCAACACTCTTCTATCTTGTTGTTTGGGCTCTCATACCATAAATGAGTTCCCTTTTCTATGTCTACTTAGTTCCACATTTTTTCACCCTTTTGTGTTTTTTGCTGGTGATTTTGCTTCTTAAAGTGGCCCCCAAGCATAGTGTTGAGTGCTGTCTAGTGTTCCTAAGTGTGAGAAGGTTGTGATGTGCCTTACAGAGAAAATACATATATTAGACAAGTGTTATTCAGGCATGAGTTATAGGGCTGTTGGCCATGGGTTCAGTGTTAATAAATCAACAATATATATGAAATAACATGTCTTTAAACTGAAACACACATATAGTAAGGTTATGTAATGATCTGTGGACAAATATGGTGCAACCAGAGATTCACAGTAACCTGTATTTTCCCTAAGGAACAGTGTTTCTGTGTTTCCTCATTCAGTGTTTGTGTTGACTTTATAGAATATAAGTACTGCAAATAATGAAGATTGACTATATATGGTTTCATGTAACATACAGTTTCAGTTCTCTTGGGTGTATACCCAGGAATAGAATTGCTAGGTCATATGATAACATTGCTTGTTTTGTGAACAAGGTTTCTTAGTGTTTACATCTATAAAAGTGAAAATAGGAATAGAATTTGTATTGAGCCCTGTCTTATTCTACCAGATGCAAGAAAATGAGATCCTTGTCGGGCTGGTGTGGAACTGGCCCCATGACACACAGGAGTGTCACCTTTTGTGCCACTTCCATAGACGTAACTTCCAAGGACCCCTGAAGAGACATGTCCAAGTGGAAGAAATCACCACATTCAGGAAAGTCCAAAGCTGTTCAGTTATAATTTTCCTAGAGTAGACTGTTTTCTTTGTTCATTATACCAGCTTTCCACCATCTGTCTCACTTTCCTCTTTCCCAGTTCCTAGATGGCTGGTTTATGAGATTGAATCTAGAGAGTATAAGCCTTGCATAGAAAGTTGATGAGCCTACAAGTGGGTTAAAGCTTAGTGTTTCATTTTTTTTTTAAGTTTTGTGTTTTTTAAAAAGCATTTTCATATGAACTGTTGCTTATTTATTTATTTATTTTGAGACGGAGTCTCATTCTGTCATCCAAGCTGGAGTGCAGTGGTGCGATCTCAGCTCACTGCAACCTCCATCTCCTGGGTTCAGGCGATTCTCCTGCCTCAGTCTCCTGAGTAGCTGGGATTACAGGCGTGCACCACAATGCCCGGCTAATTTTTTTGTATTTTTAGTAGAGACAGGGTTTCACCATGTGGCCAAGCTGATCTCGAACTCCTGACCTCAGGTGATCAGCCCGCCTCGGCCTCCCAAAGTGCTGGGATTACAGGCATGAGCCACCATGCCTGGCTGAACTGTTGCTTTATAATATCTCAATTGTTTACTTCTTCAATAGCATGAATAATTTACTATATGATTAAAAGATTTTAGTGATCGCACATCAAAAAGAGTAGTATCTACAAACAGAAGCAGTTTTGTGCTTGTTTGTAGTAAAGACTGTGTCTATAACTGAGTCAGTAAGCATATTCTCCTTTTTAATTACTGCCATGTACTAATCAAACACTATTTAAAATGCCAGGCATGTTGCTAGGTGCTGTTCATATCTGTTGTCTTATCTTCAGAGAAACCCTGCAAAAAAAATACTTTATCTACATTTTGCAGTTGAAGATTAAAGAAGTTAAATAACTTTTGGATTGATGCACAGGAAGTGGTAGAGCCAGGTGAATCCAAGTTGGTCTGTTTTTTGGACTCCAAAAGCTGTATTTTTCCCACATCTCAGGCTGTTAACCCTCACCCTTTATATCCTAGTGCCCAGCTACTTTATGTGTCCTGCACCCCCAAACCCAAAAGTGGTGCTTGTGTGAAGTGAAGGTAGAGAGTTTTGTTTTTCTGGATTTGTTTTTTCACAGCTTTACTCTGACCATCTAGAACTATGCCTGGCACAATATAGGTAATACTTATTGAGTGAATGAAGGAATGCCATGTAAGTTTTGTGAGTTTACTGAGGAGTCTCGGGATGGTGCAGTAAGGGAACAGTGTGACAGTTGATGAACAAAGAAAGGTTTCTGCTTTTTGGCAAAGATTACATCTGTAAAAGGTAAATAGGCTGAGAAACACTTTTATGATCAGGACTCCAAAGCTGGACTATAAAAGCACATTATTCTAATCCATGTTTATCTATCACTTCTTACCTGGCTGGCATGCTAGTTTATCCAAACTACTTTATTGTACATGCTTGTTGTGCAGCTTGCTATTAATATAATGAGGTCATATAATTAGTTATGGTAGTAGATGGTGACCCTTCTCAAACTATGAGGAAGATGTTTAGGTATCCTCAAAGTAAATTCTGCAGAGATCCCAGAGACAGATTAGGAAGTCTCAGAGATGGACAAAAGACTTGAAAGATATTTCAGAGGCTGGACACGGTGGCTCATGTCTTTAATTCCAACACTTTGGAAGGCCGAGGCAGGAGGATCACTTGCGTCCAGGAGTTCAAGACCAGCCTGGGCAACATAGTGAGACCCGATCTCTACAAAAAATAAAAAATTAACCAGGCATGGTGATGTGTGCCTGTAGTCCTAGCTGCTTGGGAGGGTAAGGTGGGAGGATTGCTTGGGCCTGGGAGGCTGAGGCTGCAGAGTGAGACCCTATCTCAAAAAAAAAAAAAGAAAAAAAAAGATATTTCAGAAAAAAATGTATCCACATGAACAGTAAACAATGCACAACTCCATTAGTCATCAGAGAAATGCAAATTAAAACCTCAGATACCACTGCATTCCTAACAGAATGGCTAAAAAATGAAAATGACAGTTCCAAAGTGGCAGTGAGGATGGAGAGCCACCAAAACTCTTACTGCTAATAGTGATGCAAATTAGTTTAACCACTTTGATAAACTGTTCGGGAATATCGACCAAAACTGACACATATATTTATCTTGTGACCTACCATTTGCATCCCTGGGTATATACACAACAGAAATGTCTTAACATATGTTCACCCCAAAAAAAACAAAAACAAAAACAAGTACAAGAATGCTTTTAGCAGAATTCTTCATAATAGCCCTAAATTAGAAACAACCCAAATATCCAACAGTGGTGAAATGGCATAAATAAATACCACTGTATTCATACAGTGGAGCACAACAAAGCAGTGAGAATGGATGGACCCTTTGTTACACAAAAAACACAGATGAATCTCACAAGCATAATGATAAGTGAAAGAAGCCAGGCTTAAAAAACTACCTACTCTATGACTCCATTTATATAAAGCACAAAAACAGTGTAACTAATGTATGAAGTTTGAGGTCAAAGTAGTGGTTACCGGAGGGGGAAAGTAGTGACCTGGAGGGGGGACATGGTGGGAGCTACGGAGGTGCTGGTCATGTTCTGTTTCTTGATCTGGATGCTGGTTAAGTTCACTGAAAATTCATCAAGCTGTACATTTATAATATTTGTGTGAAGGATGGGTATACGTTGTCCAAAGGGAAAGAGTGGAGCAGTTTTATTTTGTCAGCTCCTGTGGTCTGGCATAAAGATCTGTCTGGGCTATTTAAATATTTATATTTTGCATAATGGGGATCTGACTTGTTCACAAAAGCATTCATTCAGTCTTGGGGAGAAAAGGGTGATGAGATACCTGTTCTGTGCCAAATGCTAAGTACTGGGATATGTAAAAATAGAAAGAAAACATAGATATCTTTAAATCTAGTAATCCAGACATAAGATGCTCTTCCTCAATAGTAAATGCTAAAGAGACAGAGTGACTCAGGGTACAGGTGAATCTGCTTTGTTATCCTTATTGGTTACTTTAAAAATAATGACAAAAGGCATTGGTGCAAAATGTATCTAAAGTTACAATGAAAGTGCCATTTCTAAAGCATTTTGGAAAAAATTCCACTAGTCTATTTGAATTGGCCTTGTGTTGTCTGTGGTGTTTGGCTTTCTCTTGGGTAGCTTAAATTTCCTCCCCATCAGTATAGTAGATTTTATCTATTTTGTTTACTCTTCAGAAATAACTGCCAGGGGATTTTTAAGGCTACTGATTGAGGAATGATTGCCAAATTACTTATTTTTAGTGTAAAGTCAGTAAGCAATGCCAGCTTTCTGAGGAGCTTCACGAATTTGTCTCTATAATGTGTAGTATTTCTTAACAGTTTTAATATATGAATGAAAATACTACCAAGTTCCTCCTGGATCCCCACCTTTGTTCATTCAGTGATTTTTTTGCTGAGCTTTGGAAATGAACCTTTTGTCTTTTTAGTATGATCCTCTTCCCTCATGTCATTTGAAAATACCCATCTCTTGCACGAGACTAAGAACAATGCTGTCCTGTTGAGTTCTTATAAAATCCAAAGAAAATGTAAGTACTAAGTGGATGATAGTTAAAGGGTTTACAGCTTTTCTTACAGATCCACCAAAGTAGGAAAATCATGAGAAGAGTTGGAGTCAGACATGCCAGACGTTCCAAATCTGCCCTGTAGTTCTATAAACCTCAGCTTTCCTAGTTGTCAAATGAGGAGAATGATACTGTCCTCATGGGGCTGGTGCAGGGATTAAGGGTGATGATATCTGTGAAGCATCTCAGCTTAGTGCTTAGCACACTGTAGGTGGTCAGTAATTTTCCTGTTCTCTGTTGTGATTTATCCTCTATTAATTCTGGAGTTATCTTTATCTTGCCTACCTCAATCCATTCTCTACAATTTCCATTTGTTTATTTTAATTATTTTGTCTTCCTCTTACTTTTTTTCCTAAATAAAGCTACCGGAGAGTAGTTTTTGTGGACTCTGACAGGATGTACATTTTTCTTCTTTTAATAATGTTAAAACAGATGTCCAAAAAAACCTTTAAATGAAAACCAAACGTGTTCAAGGAAGTTACTGTGTTTTCTAAACTCTGTCACCAGGGTGGCTGATAATATTAATTTTCTACTCATTAGTCTGAGATGCTTATTGAAGACTGCTGATTTAGGAAGTATGGGCCTGCTATGGTCTGCATGTTTATGTCCCCCACCCCAAATTTATATGCTGAATCCTAATTGTCGAGGTGATGGTATTAGAAGATGGTGCCTTTGGAAGGGCTCTGCCCTCGTGAATCGGATTAGTGCTCTTATAAAAGATGCCTAAGAGAGATCCCTTGCCCCCTCTACCATGTGAGGACACAGTGAGAAGATGCCACCTATGAACCAGAGAGCAGCCTGCATTAGATACCAGATCTGCTGGTACGTTGATCTTGAACTTCCCAGTCTCTAGACCCATGAGAAATAAATTACTGTTGTTTATAGACCACCTAGTCTATGGTATTTTGTTATAGCCAGCCCAAACAAACTAAGACAGGGCCCTTTTATGTTCTGGCTTACCATATTTAACTATGGCTATTTTACTAGTCAGAACCCCTCTTTTCTCTAGTGTATGTTTCTGTGACTTAGATTTAGTTTGAGGGCATTTTCATGTTTACTTTTTTCTCAAAATTTTTCTCAAGATTATTAACAGATGGGCCGGGCGCGGTGGCTCAAGCCTGTAATCCCAGCACTTTGGGAGGCCGAGACAGGCGGATCACGAGGTCAGGAGATCAAGACCATCCTGGCTAACACAGTGAAACCCCGTCTCTACTAAAAAATACAAAAAAACTAGCCGGGCGAGGTGGCGGGCGCCTGTAGTCCCAGCTACTCGGGAGGCTGAGGCAGGAGAATGGCGTGAACCCGGGAGGCGGAGCTTGCAGTGAGCTGAGATCCGGCCACTGCACTCCAGCCTGGGCGACAGAGCAAGACTCCGTCTCAAAAAAAAAAAAAAAAAAGATTATTAACAGATGCCAAGTGAATTTCCTTCGCCCATTTCAATTTTATATGGTATCTCTTTTAGATCCTTGATAAACTGCTAACACTTCAGTTAAGAGGAGTTAATAACAGTTTCACCAGTGCACATTGAAAATGATGGAAATTATTCAGGAGGTTCCATTAGTCAATAATTATTAAAAATTAAGCCAAAAATAATGAAAGGGATACAATTACACTAAAGTGATATTTGTGTCTTAGAAAGATTTCTCTTAAGTGAAAATTGACAATTATTAGACTAGCCATACACAAAATCTGGTATTTTAAAATTAATCTTGGCTGGGTGTGGTGGCTCACACCCATAATCCCAGCACTTTGGGAAGTCGAGGCAGGCAGATCACTTGAGGTCAGTTTGAGACCAGCCTGGCCAACCAACATGGTGAAGCCCTGTCTTTACCAAAATACAAAAATTAGCCAGGCATGGTGGTATGGCCCTGTAGTCCCAGCTACTCAGGACGCTAAGGTGGGAGAATTGCTTGAACCCGGGAGGCAGAGTTGCAGTGAGCCAAGATGGCACTACTACACTCCAACCTGGGCAGCAGAGTGAGACCCTGTCTCAAAAACAAAACGAAACAAAAAACTAAACCAAGGGCCAAAGTGGTGTGGTGACAGGGAAATATTTTCTATTTTCCCTTATAAAAGAGACTCCAGAGTGCTGACTCACCCTTTCACCTACCATGTGAGGACACAGTGATTACCATTGATTAATGTCTAAGAATATATTGAAGAAAATACTCCATTAGCCTAACAGGGAAACTGGCACAGTTTCGTTTCCACTATATTTTATTGATTAGAGAAGTCACAGAGCCCACCTGGTAGGAAGGAGAAAGGATGTAGATCCCACCTCTGGATGGGAGAGATGACAAAAAAATTTCTGCCCATCTTTAATCTGCCACATCAAGTAATTTTAAAGTTAAACTTCGTTGCCTTAATGTTTGAGTGAGATTGTAGTAGTTGATGCTACTCCATTCCAAAGCAGTACTAAAATCCTACCAGAGAATCAAATGTCCTCATTAAGTCCCAATTCAGGATACATATGACAGCAGTGAATAATTTGTCACTCTGAATAGGAGACTAAAATAAGGACATATCATGTTCCACAATTACAGACTATTTAAAATCCAGTCTGGCACTGTTTGTTAAAACAGAATTTTAATGTTTTTGTAATCAAAAGATAGGGAAATTATTTCAGGCAGGCTGTTTTTATAATTTCGTTTTGTCATTCTTAAGAGTGAATAATATAAGGAAATAGGTAGTGATTGCTTTTTGAACTGTAAAGTGCTTTTCATTTTTAGTAAGAGGTTTATGTCTATAAAATAATCTGAAAAGATAGATCATCTGCCAACCAGTGGTAGAGTGGCTATTGGAAGGCTCAGGACTCCTGAAACACATCATAAAATTGTCATGTAATTCTTAGAGCTGAGGGCAGAGCTAGTTTGATTTCATCGCAATAGGTAGATATTGATGGATTAACTTTGAGCATTTCATGAAATAAAACATACTTTGCTGTTTTGGGTTTATAATACATTTTAAAACATTTGATTCTGAAACAAAAATTCTAAAGCTGGTATTTGTCTTTCCTTTGATTCTATATGTGACCAGTTTAATTTTTATAATTCAAGGCAATCAAAGAATTTGCTGGGTATCTAGAGTGACTATTTTATCACTTTAGATAATCTAGTCCAATTAAAGGCCTCTTAAGCCCAGTAATAACAGTTTTGGTTATTTTTTTTCCCAGGTGGGGTAGTGTATCAATCAGGGTCCAGTTAGGAGACAGAAACCAAACAGTAATTTAATGTGTTTCTTCTGACTTTTTAAAAATTTTTGTTGGTACAGAGTAGGAGTGTATATTTATGGGGTACATGAGATGTTTTGATATAGGCATGCAATGTGTATTCATCACATCATGGAAAATGGCGTATCTGTTCCCTCAAGCATTTATCCTTTATGTTGTTAAAAAATCCAATAATACTCTTGCAGTTATTTTAAAATGTACCATTAAATTATTATCTGCTATAGTCACCCTGTTGTGATTTCAAATACTAGGTCTTTTTCAGTAGTAATTTAATTTGAACCAGCAAGGTTTAGCATAAGGAATTATTGCCAAGGGGTTGGGGTAATTGGCCAGTAAGAATTAGAGAACTATGAAAAATACAGGCATAAGGAGCAGTTGCTATTTCAATGGCTGAGATAGAATGCTCAAGGAAAAGGTTTGGCCTTCCTCCTGGCAGCACTAAGATCTGAACCTTGTTGAAGAGAACATGGCCATGGCTCACCAGATCACAGTGAGGTTCACTGAGACACCATGCTAGTGGAACTCATTGGAAATCTGCCCTCTGGAGTCCAGGGGAAGCCATCCTTAGGGACAGACCTCTGAACATGCAGCAAGCTCCCTGAGGGGCTGCTGGGGGAAGTCAGTAACAAGGATAGTACCTTACCAGCAGCACTCTGCTGCAAAGGCACCTGAAAGGAGTTCCAAGAGAAGCCGTGCATGGAAAGGTGCATGCTGCTGGCCACTGTGCACTGCAGATAAACTGCACACACTGCAGGAGCCTGATGAGAAAAACGCTGGAACTGGGACAACAGAACCCTTTCTCCTTCGGTGCCCATCCAGTGCCCTTTATGGACAAAGCTTAATGTTGTGCCAGCTGGAAAAATACTCACAGTCAATCTCCAGTAGTGCAGAGCAGGCAATGAAGTGTGGATTTGGAGCTGACAGACAATAGATTGATAAGTGGCATGAGGAGTGGAGAGATTGTGTATATGACAGTGAGTATAGTTTTGATGACATGTATCAAGCAACCCCATTCATTATTCTTGGCAATGTTTTTATTTCATCTTGCTTTTTTTTTCTCCTTCAAGGAGACTCATTCAATACAACTTAGTGGTATAGGGCTTAAGGAAGGAAATGCCCACATTTTTGCTTCATATGACTAATTGGATAGTGGTGCTACTTAATTTTATTCAAATGGATACTATCAAAGGGTCAGGGAGAATAAATGAATTTTTGACATCTTGCATCTTGTAACTTTTGAAATACAAATGTTGATCAGTTAAATATTTTAGTCTGAAATTTAGGACCACAGTCTAAACAAAAGAGAAAAGATTTGAAAATCTTCATCATTTGGGTAATAGGTGAAACTTCAGAGACACCTATGATTGCTTAAAGAAAGTGCATTAAAAGGCACTTAAAAGTGCATTAAAAGGCAATGAAAAAAAAATGGTCATGAGGAACCATTTTTGGTCATGAAAAATGGTCATGAGGAATGATCCTGAGGAACACCTAAATTTAAAGAAAGGATGGAAAGAAACGGAGGAAACCAGGAGGGGGAAAGAGAAGTAAAAGAATTATTATCAGAGAATGCTGTCATAGATGCTGAGATCAAAAATATTTTCTGTGTTGTCAAATGCTATAGAGAAGCCAAATGAGGGAATAACTGTAATGTCTGTGGAATTTGGCAACGTGGAAACAAGCGTGAACCTTGGCCAGAGCAATTTCAGTGTTGCACTGGGGACAAAAGCAAGATTGTAGTAGGCAGAGGAAGGAATGGTGAGTGAGGAAGCGGGAAAAATAAATATAGGATAATTTTCAAACGGCTAGACTGAGAAGAGGAGAGAGAAACAGTCATAGATGGAGGGGCATGTGGAGCAGGGATAGAGATTAAAATGGGAAGGATTCCAGTATCATGTTTTTTCCTTTTTTGCCGAAAGAGAATGCTAAGAGGAAAGAAAAGGGTGCATTGATGGACTGAGATCTTTGATAGGCAGCAGGTGGAGGGTGGGCGACTCTTCCATCAAGACCAAAAGAAAGTCAAGGTACTGATAGAGCTAGGCCTGCAGGCAGGAGAAGGAACCAGAGGATGTCCCTCAGCTGATGGCCTGATTTTCAGCAGGTGGGAGGCAGAGCCACCTACTGAGAGTAGGCATGGTGGTAGAGAGTAGAGAGATAAGAACGTTAGTAATAGCACCTTAGAGGTTAAGAGAGATAAGAAAAATTGCTAGGCTGCCTCAAGGCCCCTCCCCCCCACCTCCCTTAGGCTAAATGCAAGGAATTTGTAGCAGTGCTTATCAACATGCAGATATGATTTCTCTCAGCAGCACTAAATAGCCTATAATTGAGGAAAGGAAAATTGTATGGGTAGATTGTGCTACAGTGAGAAGTATTACACACAGCAGACATGATGGACGAAGGAATCAAGAGAGATGAAAGTAATAGTAATAGCAAGAGAAAAGACCATGGAGCTGGATGGGGAGGAAGATTTTAGAGGTATATCAAACATGTTCTAGTTGGTCAGTCTCCTCACCAGTCACAGTAGTTGTCACAACATCACCGTAAGAGGGACAATAGTGTGGTGAGTAAGAAAAGGAAGTTAATTTCAGGAGACTTGGGTTCAAATAATGATCCTGCCATTTATTTATTTTGACCTTATGAAAGTTACCTAACTTCTAAGCAAGCCTGCATTTTTTTTCTTTTTCTTTTGGAGACGAAGCCTCCCTCTGTTGCCAAGGCTGAAGTGCAGTGGTGCCATCTCGGCTCACTGCAACCTCTGCCTCCCAGCTTCAAGTGATTCTCCTGCCTCAGCCTCCCAAGTAGCTGGGACTACAGGTGCACGCTGCCATGCGCAGCTAATCTTTTGTGTTTAGTAGAGACGGGGGTTTCACCATGTTGCCCGGCTGGTCTCGAACTCCTGAGCTCAGGCAATCCACCTGCCTCAGACTCCCAAAGTGCTAGGATTATAGATGTGAGCCATCACACCTGGCCGCCTGAATTTTTATACATAGTAAATAGTCAACAAATATTTAATATGGAGTGATAATTTCAAGTGATAAGAAGGTGCAATACAACATATTAGAGATGCCATTCTGGCACAAAGAAACAAGTCAGTGCCTGCTCTAATTTTAATTTAAGATTACAATAGCCAGTTTTGATTAGAATATTTTGCTTCACCACATGGTGTTCAAGGTACTGTGGCTGCATAACAAATTACCCCAAAACTTAGTGTCATAAAGCAACTATTTAATATACTACAGCTTCTGGGGCTCTGCAATTTAGACAGGGCAAATCTGGGGCGTGAGCTAGAAGACTCGAGGGCTGGGTCAGGAATCTTCTAAAGGCTCACTAACCCACATCTGGCCATTGATGCTGGCTGTTGACTGAGAGACTTTAGGAACTTTGGCTACACTTGATGTGACTTCTCTATGTGAAAAGTCTTCCTCATAGCATGGCAGCTGAGTTCCAAGGGCAAATATTGAGAGAGACATCCTTTTGCTCAGAAGAATGGTCTTGAGATTCATCCCCATGTCTGTTGTATTACTTTTTAAATTGGTTAGTAATGTTCCATTTCATGCATATACCAAAGTTTTTAAATCCATTTTCTTGTTCTTAGAAATATAGGTTGTTTCCAGTTTGGGGCTTAGTAAAGCTGCTTTGAATGTTTGAATGTAAATCTTTTGAGTTGGACATATTGTCACTTCTCTCACATAAATGCAGGAGTGCAGTTGCTAGGTCATTAAGAAACTGCCAAACTGTTTTCCATAGTGCTTGCACTATTTTATGTTGCTACTGGTAATGTGTGAGAGTTACAGCTTTTCCACATCCTTGCCAATACTTGATATTGCCATCCTTTTTAATTTTAGCCATTCTGGTGGGTGTGTCATGATATTTCTTGTGGTTTTCATTTGCATTTACCTTATGACTAAAAATGTTGTACTTATTGGCCATTCATATATCTTTGTTGAACTATATCTTCAGATCTTACACCTATGTCTATTTTTCATTGAGGTGTGTATCTTTTGTATTAACTGGAGTTCTTTATATATTCTGGATACACTTCCTTGGTCAAATATACATATTACAAATATGTTCTCCCAGTTTGTAACTTTCCCTTTTATATTCTTAATGGAATCTTTGAAAGAGTAGAAGTTTTTCATTTTGACGAAGTCCAGTTTACAGTTTTTTTCCTTCATGGTTCATAATTTTTGTGACCTAAGAAAATTTCACCTACATCAAATTTGTGAAAATTTTCTTTATGTTTTCTTGTATAATTGTAGTTTTGGCTAGGTTTGTGATCCACTTTAGCATAAGAGTTGTATATCATGTGAAGTGTAAGGGTTGAGATTCATGGGTAGCCATTCGCTCCAGCACTCTTTGTTGAAATAACCCTATTGAGTTATTTTAGCACCTTTATCAAAAATAATGTGTTGATCTATTTTCTGCACTTTCTATTCTGATCTGTATGTCTATCCTTATATCAGATTCACACTGTCTAGATTGTTCTATATTAAGTCTTAAAATCCGGTAGCCAAAATCCTACAGTTAGGATTTTGTGTTTAGGCTATTCTAGGTTACTTACATTTTCTTCTTCTTCTTTTTTTTTTTTTTGGTTACTTATATTTTCATAAACAATTTAGAGTAAATTTGTCAATTTCTGCAATGAAGCATGAGATTTTGATTGGCGTTCCTTTTTTTTTTTTTTTTTTTTAAATTTTTAAAAAGGAGTCTTGCTCTGTCACCCAGGCTGGAGTGCAGTGGCCCGATCTCAGCTCACTGCAAGCTCCACCTCCCAGGTTTACGCCATTCTCCTGCCTCAGCCTCTCAAGTAGCTGGGACGACAGACGCCCACCACCTCACCTGGCTAGGTTTTGTATTTTTTAGTAGAGGCAGAGTTTCACCGTGTTAGCCAGGATGGTCTTGATCTCCTGATCTCATGATCCGCCCGTCTCGGCCTCCCAAAGTGGTGGGATTATAGGCTTGAGTCACCGTGTCTGGCTGGCGTTACTTTTAATCTATATATTAATTTGGGGAGAATGGAAATCTTAACCATATTGAGTCCTCCAATCCATAAACACTACTCCATTTATGTAGATCTTTTTTACATTCCCCCAGAAAATATCTTTGTAGTTTTAAGAGTAGATATTTTATTCATATTTCATTACATTTATTGTTAGGGCCTCATATTTTTGATGCTATGGTAAATAGTATTATTTTTAAATTTTTAATTTAATGATTATTGATAGTATATAGAAACACAATTGATTCTTGTATATTGATCTCATATTTTACAACCTTGCTAAATTTACTTATTCTAGTGGCTTAAAAGAAATCCTTAAGATTTTCTATTTGAACAATTGTGTTATTTTATTTCTTTCCATTCTGTGTGCCTTTTATTTCTTTTTCTTACCTTAATGCCCTAGCTAGGACGTTCAATTCAGTGACCTTATATTGATCTCGTATTTGGCAACCTTGCTAAATTCACTTATTCTAGTGGCTTTTTAAAAATCCTTAAGATTTTCTATTTGAAAAATTGTGTTATTTTATTTCTTTCCATTCTGTATGACTTTTGTTTCTTCTTCTTACCTTAATGTCCTAGTTAGGACATTCGATTCAATGATCTTAGGGAGCAAACCAGTGTTTTACCATTAAGTATTATCTGCAGGTTTTTCTTAAATGCCCTTTATTAGATTCAAGAATTTGTTTTCTTGTCCTAATTTGTTTAATTTTTATTATGGATAAGTGTTGAATTTCTTAGAATGCTTTTTTTCTGAATTGAGTTTTTCACATAGTTCTCCTTTATTCTGTTATTTACATTGAATTTTGAATGCTAAAGTAACCTTGCATTCCTAGGATAAACCCTACTTGGTCATGGTTTATTAGATTTTTTATATACCCATGTGGTAAAAATACTAGTATTTTAAAAGATTTTTGCATCAGTGGTTGTGATGGTTATTGCTTTCTAGTTTTCTTTTTAAAGTTTCTACTGGCTTTGGTATCAGTAGAGTCAGGTTTATTGGTCTCATATAATTAGCTCATTATTTTCTCAAAATGTTTGTATTGGATTGGTATTACTTTTTCTTAGTGTATTGTGGAATTCACCAGTGTCACTATCTCCTGGGCCTGGGATTTTCTTTGTGGGAATTTAAATTATACATGTAATTTCTGTAATATATTTAGGGCTATTCAGATTTTCTATTTTTTCTTGTGATAGTTATTGTAATTTGAGTATTTCAAGGAATTTGTCAGTTTCATTTTATTTGTTGGATATATTGGTATATCTTTATTATATTTCTTACAAATTTCTTGTCTGATATATCTGTAGTGATGTCTCCCCTTTCACTGCTGATCAACTTTTGTCTTCTCTCATTTTCCTTGATCATTAAAATCTTTCCAATGGAATCTTTCAAAAGAGCAGAAGTTCTTAATATTGACAAACTCCAGTTTACCATTTTTAGCTAGAGGTTTATTATTTTCATTGATCATACACTGAACCAGCTTTTGGTATCATTAACTTTATTGTTTGTTCATTTTCTGGGTCATTTCTGTCACTGTTTTAATAAAGTCCACTTTGTCAATGTATTTTTTTATGAATTGTACTTTCAGTGCTCCTTCTAAGAAATCTTTGCCTAATCCAAGGTTGGAAAGCTTTTCTCCTTTTTAAAATAGAAGCTTAATAGTTTTACGTTTTACATTTAGGTCTTTGGTCCATTTTGAGTTGATTTTTAGGTATTTTGTGAAGTCTGGATACAAGTTGTCTTTTTTTTTTTTTTTTAAGTCTTGTCTGTTTTTTCCATATATATAGTTGTTCCAGCATCATTTGTTGAAAAGATTATCTTTTCTCCATTGAATTTCCCCTTGCAATTTTGTTAAAATTTGATTATACATACCTGTGTGGGTATATTTCAAAACTCTATATTGTTTCATAGACCTATTGATCTGTCTTTAGGGTAATACCACACTATCTTGATTACTGTAATTTTGTGTGTCTTTGGATTTTTTAAAAAATAGAGATAGGGTATTGCTCTGTTGCCCAGGCTGGAGTGCAGTGGGGTGATCTCAGCTCACTGTAACCTTGACCCCTCAGGTTCAATCGATCTTCCCACCTCAACCTCCCGAGTAACTGGAACTACAGGCGTGCACTGTCACATATGTTTTGTAGAGATGGGGTTTCGCCATGTTGCCCAGGCTGATCTTGAACTCCTGGGCTCAAACAATCCACCCACCTCAGCCTCCCAAAGTGCTGGGATTACAAGTGTGAGCCACCGCACCCAACCCTGTAGTTTTATACGTCTTGAAATCAGGTGTCAGTGTCCCAACTTTGTTCTACTTTATCAAAATTGTTTGCAGTTTTCTAGGTCCTTACACACTTAGGATTATTATGTCCTTTTGATGAGTTGACAATGTTATTATCATGAACTGATCTTTTTTCTTTGTTCTTCCTTTATGCAGTGTGACCTTTTTTCTGAATTAAAAAATTTTGTTTTTTGGCTGGGCACAGTGGCTTATGCCTTTAATCCTAGCAGTTTGGGAGGACGAGGTGGATGGATTACTTAAGCTCAAGACCAGCCTGGGCAACATGGCAAAACTCTGTCTCTACAAAAATACAAAAATAAGCCAGGCATGGTGGTGTGCACCTGTAACCCCAGCTACCTGGGAAGCTGAGGTGGGAGGATCACTTGAGTGTGGGAGGCGGAGATTGCAGTGAGCTGAGATTATACCACTGTACTCCATACTGGGCAACAGTGCCAGATCCTGTCTCAAAAAAAAATTTGTCTTTATCACTGGTTTTATGTAATGGTTGATAATCTGCCTTAGTGCCTTTTTTTTATTTGTATTTTAATTTGCTTGAGATTCTTTGAGCTTCTTATATCTGTGGGCTTATAGTTTACATAACATTTGAAAATTTCTTGTACTTTATTTCTTCAGGATATTTTTCTTCTCCCTTTGTCTCTCCTCTCCTTTGAAGGGCTTCAGTTACATGTATGTTAGACCCCTTAATATTGCCCCACATGTCATTAAGCTTCTGTATTTTAATTTTATACTTTTTCATGCATTGTCTAACCTGTTTAGTTCATCCAGTGACTTTTTCATTTGAGATAATGTATTTTTTTAATTCTAGAAGCTCCATTTTGTTCCTATTTATTTTTTGTATTTCTTTTCTCATCATATCCATGCTTTCTTTTAAAATCTTTGAGCATATTCGTAAGCTATTTTGAAATTCCTGCCTTTTAATGCCTACATAGCTATCATTTATAGGTCTATTTGTATTGACTAGTTTTTCTTTTGGTTATATTTTACAATTTGCTACTTTCTTTATTAGTCTATTTCTAGAATAGCCATTATTTTAGTGCCTAATTTAGTTCCACTACTTAGGTGTGAGTTATCCTTAGCATTTCAGTGAGCTCTCTCTACCGTGTCTGGTTAGAACTCCAGTATCTCCCAGCTCTTTCTGACCAGCCTCATGGAGTTTCAAGTTATGCAAGGACAAATTATTATTAAAATATTGTTGGGACTTTTTTTATACCTAGTCCCTTCTTTTCAGTACCCTCTCCTGAACATTCCATCTCCCTCATCCTCCCCAAACCATAATCTCTGTTTTCTCTACTCAAGTGACACTGCATGCACTGCTTTGCTTCCCCTCCCTGTGCTGTGTACTGGAAATTGCTTCCAGGAAGAAGCCAGGCTCTAATTTGGTCTTCATTCCATTCATTTCCCTTTCCATAGGAATCACAAATCTTTTACTGCCTATTGTCTCAGTGCCTGATAATATTTGTTTCATACATCTTATTCAATTTTCTAGTTCAGTGGGTAAAGAAAGTCCTATTCCAATTAAATTTGCATGATTAGAAGCTCTTATCATGAGTTTTAATGTGATTTTAAAGAATCTTAATTCTAATGATATTACTTTCAAATAGAAACAGACTATTACAGAGTTTTGTCTGACAAAGCTAACATTTATTTAGCATTTCGGTGATGTGAGACACCTTGCTAAGAGGTTTCTCAGTTCCCATTATAATCCTATTATAAAGGTGCCATATTATGCCTATTTTATAGAAGGAAGGACTAAAGCTTGAAAACACTTAAGTGACTTGTTCAAGCTCACATGTCGAGTAAATGGCAAAACCTAGATTCAAACTCAATCTTGTCAAACTGCCAAGGCCTTGCTTATCATCACCGTGTGCTATGGTTTGGATGTCCCTACCAAAACTCATGTTGAAATTTAATTGCCTTTGTAACAGTATTGGGTACTGGATCCTTTAAGAGGTGATTGACCTGGCACGGTGGCTCACACCTGTAATCCCGGCACTTTGGGAGGCCAAGGCGGGTGGATCACCTGAGGTCAGGAGTTCGAGACCAGCCTGGACAACATGGTGAAACCCCATCTCTACCAAAAACACAAAAATTAACTGAGCGTGGTGGCAGACACCTGTAATCCCAGCTACTTGGGAGGCTGAGGCAGGAGAATCTCTTGAACCTAGGAGGTGGAGGTTGCAGTGAGCTGAGATCTTGCCACTGCACTGTAGCCTGAGCAATAAGAGCGAAACTCCATCTCAAGTAAATAAATACATAAATACATTCATGAGGAATCCTCCCTCATGAATGGATTGATGTTGTTGTCACTAGAGTGGGCTAGTTATTGCAGGAGTGGGCTCCTGATAAAAGAATGAGCTTGGGCTCATTTTCTCTCTATGTCTTGTGCTTGGTTGCCCTTCTGCAATGGGATGAGCCTTGCTAGATGCTCATGCCATGCTCTTGAACTCCTCGGCCTCCAGAATAGTGAACCAAATCTGTTGTTTATAAATTTCCCAGTCTGTGGGTTTCTGTTATAACAGCAGAAAACAGACTAAGATAGCATAGTATGCTGCTTTTAAGTGGGTGGGCAGCTGGGACAATTAAGGAATCAGCTTCAGTACTAAGTGTCTGGGATGCAATGGTTTGGGGGCCCATTTTCAAGTTTTGTACAGCAGTCTTTCTTGGGTCACATTTTCACTGCTCTTTACTTCAAAAGGTCAAGTCGGGCATCTTTTAAGCAACATTTATGGGTAGGTTCTGATGATGTCTTCCTTATATCTGTATATGATTGGAAATCTAAGAGCATTTGGGAACCTTGTCAGTGACCATCGTTTTTATTGTAACTCTGCATTGAAGTGGGGGTGTTGTTGTTGTTGTTGTTGTTGTTGTTGTTGTTGTTTGAGAATGATAACGTACTGTGGGAGCAGAATTACATTACTGGAAAAGTGGTGGCTAGGTTTATAAAAGCAAAGCAGTCAATGATGTTCTTAGTCTCAAATTATTTCAAAATCAAAAGATTTTTAAGAAAAATTTACCTAAAATAATTATTCTCTTTTCTGTTTAGCCACCAGCTTCCTATATTCTTAGAATGTTTTATTTTGATTTTGGGGGGTTTTTTATTGTGATTTAATTTTTTATAATCATGTAAAACATTTACATGGTTCCAAAGGCAAACTATAAAAGAAAGCATATTCAAGAAAGTATGTTTTCTATCCCTGTGCCTACCCTCCTCCATAAGTAATCATTTTCATTAGCTTTCAGTTTATACTCATTGTCTTTGCTTTAAAATTGTAAATATTGTATCTGTGTGTGTTTTTGCATACACATACATACACACACATTTCCCTCTTTCTTGGATAAAAGGTGGCATATTCTACACACTATTCTACATCTTCTTGTTTTATTAAGTCGTAGATACTCTGGAGTTCACTCATTAGCAGGGTATTAAGATTGTCGTTTTTTCTTTTTAAAGCTCCAGGATATTCCACTGGATTTAAATTTTTCAAAATCTCATTTGATAAACATTTATTGTCTACTGTGTGTGTCATCTGTCAAGGGTAGTGCATAGCATTGTAGGGTAAACAGAAATGAACAACATATAGTCTTCACCCTCAAGAAACTTACAGAATTTTAAAATACTTTTAAAAATGTGTTCCTCTCCCTGATGTACAGTAGCTGATCCAGTAATAATTATTTTTACCCATCTTCTTTTTAGAGACCAGAGTAAAAATTTTTTGCCATCTATTGTTTCTATGATCTTTAATGTCATTTCAGTAGTATTTATAAGCATTCTAGGAACACATCCCAACATTTAAAATACTTAGATATATGATTGTAAAGTGTGAGGCAGAGAAGTACATCATCTGAATGTATGCTATTTCTAAATATTTGCTATTAATTTTAGTCCCTCTAAATTCAGAATATACCAGACAGTCTGAATTACTATAATTATACCATCCTTTAAAAAACTTGGCACCTCTTTATTCCCAATATTACTCCAACCATTATTATTGTAACATCTTCTGTACCTCACTCACATCTCTGTACTCTTCTCCAGTATTCCTTATTTCTTTAACATCCGTACCTCATAAGGTGCTGAACTTTTCTTTGAAGACTTAGGCATTGGGGCTGTGGGGGTACTAGCCTAGACTTATTGAAAGCAGCTCACCTATGGTACTTTGTCACAGGAGTGGGTATGTCTGTGCTTACTAGGTACGGTCCTTCCTATCTCTTTGTTGGCTCTTAGGGGCACTCCATCTCTCAGGGTCTTGAGTCTGACTTTGCATCTTTGAATATGGTGTCTCTCCTTAAAGTCATCTTGATTACACCTTGGGTTTTCCTATCCTCCACTAGTGGCCCTGAAGCCTGTCCATGTTATCGTTTGGCTACTCCTGGCTCTTCCATCCTGGACCTGTTAACCTAGTTGCTCTTGAACTTTGCATATAATGCCCCCCTCCTTTTCTCTTTCCCTTATCCCCAGTTGCTCTCTAGGTTTTCTAATTTCTTTTCACACACTATGTGTGGCTTTAGTCAAGCGTAACCCTTGTCCCTAAATCCACAAATATAAAGCTAGGACACGTTACTTGTCTAGTTTTCCTAGAGAAGGAAACTTCTCAGGTCTTTGTATGCTTCCTCATACAATTGTAGGTTGCATCTAGGTTAAATGGCTGAAAAGCAGTGAAGGAACATGTTCAAGAAGTTTCGTATGATTTCACTACGTGAATGTAGATGTGGTAATCTGGCACCTACTGCACTCCTTAAAGCATTTCCTATAGTGAAGGCTTCTGAGAAAATGAATACTATTCCTGAATTAGCCTCACAAAAAAACCTTTTTTAATTCAGAAAATTGATTCCATGTTCACTAAGTCAGCATTTTCTCTCTGCAGGCATCGCAGCTAATGACATTAATGAGAACCATGCTATATTTTTTAAAACAAAGGATAAAAATGGGCAAAACTGAGAATTTTAAAAGGGAGTTATTTCCAGTGGTCTGTTTGAACATTGTAATTAACCAAGAAATAAAACAAGAAAAGGCCATTTAAATTGTGTTTTTTAGTACTCCATTAACAATGCATCAAGCTCCTTATGAATTGAGACAGCTTAAAATGAGTGCTTATGTTAAAGTAGGAAAGCCATCAGTCTGCAGTATAGAACCTTGTATTTATTAGAGTATCCAAGACCTGAATGAGTATTACCACCATTAGATAATGCTTAAGTGTCTATTTTAACAAAAGGGGGTTTTTTTTTTTTTTTTTTTTTGGTATTATAGAGAACAAACACTAAATTGACTAAATAAATGAAGTTTAAACAAGAAATAAAACAGAAATTGTTTGCTTTTGTTGGTGGTGATAGGCTCTTGCAGCCGCAGCAAATTACATCAGCATTGTTACCCTCGACAAGGAGCTTTATAATTTGTAGCATGTGAAATAACCCTTCCCAAAAAAGAAGAGCGCCAGGACCTGTGTTGAACTACTTACAAAGCAAGCATGTCCCTGGTGTCACCTTAGTAGTTTTAGTGAGAAAGATGGGGTTTCTAAGGACACTAGTTCACAGTTGTGCTCTCTCTCTTTTCTGTCTTTCATGCTTTAAGGTTTTTTTGCTCTCTTATTTTAATGTGTGTGTCTCTATGTATGGGCGTGTAAATAAATATACATATGGTGGCACCTATGTAAGAAAATGTCTGAACCCAGCCCCAATTTCAGAGCTCAATATGTCATGGGGAATTCTTGGGAGGATGTGACCAATTGAGGGTTGTTTGTTTGTTTGTTTGTTTTTAAGATGGAGTCTCCCTCCGTCACCCAGGCTGGAGTGCAGTGGCATGATCTTGGCTCACTGCAACCTCTGCCTCCCGGATTCAAGTAATTATCATGCCTCAGCTTCCCAAGTAGCTGGGACTACAGGTGCCCGCCACCACACCTGGCTAATTTTTATAACTTTAGTAGAGACAAGGTTTCACCATGTTGGCCAGGCTGGTCTCGTACTCCTGACCTCAAATGATCCACCCATCTCAGCCTCCCAAAGTGCTAGGATTGCAGGCATGAGTCACCGCGCCTGGCCAATTATCATAAATATATGCTTTTTAATGGACCATATAGAAAGTTATATTCTGGTTCTTTATATGATTGGGTTTTACTTTTAAGTAATATAAGCACATGGTTTTAAAAGTCAAATCATGCTACTTCTGACAACAACAAAAAAAAGCAGTGTCTCTCCTAATTTGTTCCAACTCCACCACTTTAAGCATTTTTGCTGTTTCTTCTGTAACTAACAACATATATTTATATTACTATTTCTTGATTTAATAGTTTCAGATATCATCAGTTATTGCCTTTCTGCTATGAAAGATGTAGCTCTTTTATGTTGTTACCCTCCCACCCCACTTCCTGGTCCCTATACTTTCCCTTCCCCACTTTTATAATATTCATATTTTGGTTATTCATATAATATGATTGTATTTCTTGTATAATTTATTGTTATATCTGGGGTGAATCATTGACTCATTTCTTTGATCGCTTAGTTTTTTGTTGTTGTTGTTTTTGACACAGAGTCTCGTTCTGTCACCCAGGCTGGAGTGCAATGGCATGATCTCGGCTCACTGCAGCCTCCACCTCCTGGGTTCAAGCGATTATCCTGCCTCTGCCTCCCAAGTAGCTGGGATTACAGGAGCGTGCCACCATATCCGGCTAATTTTTTTTTATATTTTTAGTAGAGATGGAGTTTTACTATGTTGGCCATGCTGATCTTAAACTCCTGACCTCATGATGTGCCCACCTCTGCTTCCCAAGGTGCTGGGATTACAAGCGTGAGCCACCGTGCCCAGCCCGATTGCTTGTTTTTTTATGTATTATTGCTAATTTATCTGTAGGCTGTCCCACTAAACTGTGTAACTTTCCTCAGTACATTGAACC
The DNA here is from genome assembly GCF_007565055.1 of Rhinopithecus roxellana. Classification (NCBI taxonomy): domain Eukaryota; kingdom Metazoa; phylum Chordata; class Mammalia; order Primates; family Cercopithecidae; genus Rhinopithecus; species Rhinopithecus roxellana. The sequence continues at coordinate 67,327,299 of NC_044555.1, read as the reverse complement.
CCATTGGATAATTTATCACATTCATTGGTTTTCTTGGTGACAGAGGGCCCCCTCCCTGTGAGCCTTTCATCTGTTTCATTCTAAGTTGGTTGCTGTCCTGGCCTACTGGGCTCATCATGAGAATTCCTTTTGCCTTTCATCTGTGCTAGAGTCTTTGTTCCCTAGGTTTCTTGTTTTTTTGCTTTTTTGGTTTTTTTCGCTTCCTTCTTCATTTTGTTAAAGTATGCCCTCTAGTAACTTTCTGAGAAGAGGTACTTTTCTGAGATACCTGAAAATGTCTTTATATTACTCTACAGTTTGATAGTTTGGCTGGGTGTAGAATTCTAGGTGACAATTTTGAAAATATATAGCATATGGATAAAAGCTTTCATGATGCAACCATACTACTTAGGTTCATATCATACTTAACCAGCTGTGTGTGACATGGGCACATCACATAACCCTTCTGTGCTTAAGTTTTCTCATCTAAAAATCAGGCATAATATCTTGCCTGCCCTTACAGTTATTGAGAGGATTAATTGAATAATGTATGTAAAGCACTTAGGGCAGTGCCTGGCCGTTTTTCTCCAAAAGCTTTAATGATATTCTCTTTATCACAGTACCCTAAAATTTTACAATGATGTGCTTTACTGTGGGCCTTTTTAAAAGTCATTATACTGAGTGCTTAGAAATATTTTTAAATCTGGAAACTCATTGTTCTTTAGTTCAGAAATTTTTTAAAATATTTCTTAGATAACATCCTTTTCTCCAGTTTCTTTGTTCTTCTTTTCAGGAGTTGCTGTGATTCAAATAACATAAGGGCTTGTAAGATAGGGCTTCATCTCTAACCTTTCCTTTCCTGTTCCTCTTTCTTTATCTTTTTGCTCTACTTTGAGAGATTTCTTCAACTTGATCTTCTAACCCTTCTGTTTGAGTCTCCTGGTTTAGCTCTCATTTTTTATTTTCAAGGACTTTTTTCTGAATGTTTTTCTTTTAAACTATTACATAGTTTCATACTCTTGTCTTCATAGGTTTCATATTCTTATCTATCTCAAAGTAGTATATTTTTGAAATTTTCTTTGCCTTATACAGGAAACAGTTTCCTCAGAAAAATATTAAGAGGGAAGTGTTAAATAGGTGCCTGGGAACACTTTGTATATGGGTAAATTCATTATTGGTGATCAGGCAAAGACTAGGCCATTTTTTGAGAGCCTTATGGATATCTGTTATCTGTAGATCTTTTGTTCTTAAGCAGGTCAGTTTGACAGAAGACTCTTCTGATCTTCTGCCTTGGGCTGGGGGTATGTGTGTTAGGGGGAGGAAGGGTACGTGGGGGCATCTAAGTCTGACTGCAGTGGTTCTGAGAGATAAAGGCTAAGGGTCTTTGTTTTAACATGTTTAATACATGGAACTTTCCAGTTAATCCTCTTGTTTAAGTACAGCAGTTAAGTTTGACATGAGCTAGGGGTCTGGTGACCAAAGTCTCCAAAAAGTGGGGGAAGGATAATTTGTTTGGTCAAAGATATCGAAGGTCGTACTGCTCCTATAAAGGTTCAGCCAGTCCTCCTGTTATCTGCTCTACCATGCAACCCTGCCCTCAAAGATACCTGGTGCTTCCTATTCCTAGACCTTCCTGGGGGACATTTTGACAGGCATATCAGCGTGCTTTTTACTGGCTCACCTTATTGAAAGCTTGTGTGCAGGTTCTACAGAAAGCTTGTGTTCAGCTTCTACAAAAGATGTCAAGAAGGGATTTGATGTGCAAGAAATTTATTGAGAGTGAAAATGAATGGGTAGGGAGCTGGAGGAGGCTGGGACAACCATCACAGGTTATGCAGGTCTGACCCCTTTGGAGGAAAAAAGGAAGAAAAGGAGGAGGATTGGGTAGGAAAATTATTTGACTAAGGTGCAGTTTCAAGGATGTTTTGGTAAGTCCTATTGGGAGTCCTTGAGCCAAAGTTGACCATCAGAGACCCATATCTCACAGGAATTAGTCTGCTTAAGTATTCCTGCTGCTGTTAGTCACCAGCTAAGAGTATTTATAATAGCTGCTTTGAAGTCTTTTCTGCTAATTCCAACATCTGGGCTCCCTCAAAGGCAGTTTCTATTTTCTGCTTTTCTTTCCCCTCCTTTGTAAAGGTCACACTTTTCTGCTTTTTGCATGTCTCCTAACACTTTGTTATAGCAACTGTGGATACTGACACCTTCCTCCACTCCAGGGTTGTTCTTTTTTAGCAACTTGCTGGACTAATTCATTGCAACCTCTGGTGTCCCTCTTCAGGACCGGTGTGGTTCTCATTCATGCATTTCTCTGCTACCTCTATTGGTGTTAAACTTAACCGATCGATAGCTGATTGCTCCCTTCTTTTTGACGATGCCCTGTGGTATAAATTACTCCATAGTCTGATCCAATTAAAATTGTGTCCCTTGTCAGAGACAAGTTTTTCTAGTCTTTGAGACTTGCTATACACTTTCCTGAGCAGAATCTCTGCACTACAGAGCAGGAGCTGGGGAAAATGGGGAACTCACTCCTCATTGGCTGTTCCACCCAGATCCTCCCTCTGCAGCAGGGTTTTTGTGTTGCCGGGAAGGAGGAAGTATGAACTGTGCCTCCTTTTGTCTCTGCTGCTGTTCAGTATGGATCTTCCACAGCCCAAAACCAGGGAGTATGATATCTGTCAGTGTTCACCAGGTGCTGAATGTACTCAGAATAGTTCTTTCACCCTACAAAGTTGAAGGAGATGGGAGCTGCCAGTCAGCTGCCAAACACACCTCTGTAGCTCTCTTGACAACACAGAGCTGTGTGGGCAGGGGGGACTGCACTCTACCAGCTTCCTCACCTGATTCCTCTGTTTTTAAGCTGGAGTTTAGGGTAAAGAAATGACTGCTGCCATCAGCTTCTGCCGCTTGCTCTATATAGGCCTTCCACAGCATGGAGCCATGGAAAATGGGATCTGCCAATGTTTACTAGCTGCCAAATCCACCCTGAGTAGCTCTTCCACCTCAAGGAGCGGATCTGCCCTTAGCTGCTGAACTCCTTAAAACAGTTCTTTGGCAAAACAGAGCTGTGGGGGGACAGGTGCAGTCCCTGTGCGGTCCCTATCTCAAATGCTACAAACTCTTATTCTTCCTATCGAATTTCTGTAGATTCTATTGAATAAATGCTTCTCAATTTGTTGTAAGCCCTTTGATCAGTCTCCAAGGACTTTGAATGATTGTGATTTTGGACCAGCTAAATATATGTCTCTCCAGGGGAGAGATATCCCTGAGCTCCTTTATACAGCCATTCCAGAAGCCCCACCTAGTTATTGTGGGGTTTTTTTGGGATTTTTTGAGACAGAGTCTTGCTCTGTCGCCCAGGCTGGAGTGCAGTGGCGTAATCTCGGCTCACTGCAACCTCTGCCTCCCGGGTTCAAGTGAGTCCCCTGCCTCAGCCTCCCGAGTAGCTGGGATTACAGGCGCATGCCACCACACCCAGCTAATTTTTGTATTTTTAGTAGAGACAGAGTTTTACCATGTTGGCCAGGGTGGTTTTGAACTCCTGACCTCAGGTGATCCACCTGCTTCGGCCTCCCAAAGTGCTGGGATTACAGGCGCGAGCCACCACACCTGGCCACAGCTTATTAGTTCTGTGAGTGAGTTACTTAACTGCACTCTGTCTATTCATATATAGCATGAACATCATCTGCCTCTTAGAATTATTGTGAGGTTAAATGGGTCAACACATCTAAAATAGAGCCTGACTCATATTTAGTGCTCAGTAAATGTTAGCTGATGGTTATTGTTGTTAGACATGTTAAAGGCAAATAGTCATCTCATCTTTGTATTTTATTATTGAGACCAATAATATTGTTTAAAACCAGAGACGCTGGTGAAATGCTGGGTGCCCAACTAGCTATAATGTGATCTTTAGTTCCCTCTAGTGGAAGAAAATTAGATAGGCTCTTTGCATAAACATGCTGCTTTTGGAATTGTGGTCATTTAACCTAATAAAATTACCCCTGAATAATTAACCAAAGACAATATCCACATACATAAATGGATTTAAGAAATTGTTAAAACTTACAATCTTACATATTCTTTCCAAATGAAACTTTTTTGGGGACATGTAATTTATAATATTAAGTAATACAGTATATAAACCAACCAGTGACATAAAAAGTTAGGCATATATTACTGTTGTTTAAAGCAAGTACATTCAGTAGTAGTAGTTTTCCATTTTAACATTCATACCCAGTTATCTGCAAGTAGATGGCATTTCTTGGTCATTCTCTGAGAAGTCTTTAATCATTATGATATACCACCGGAGTAGATTTCCTTGAAGTTTCAGCATTTTTAGCATCCTCTTCCACATAGCATATGTGGTAACAGAAAGATTGCTAGATTGAGAATCTGAGACCTGGGTTCATCTTCCAGTTCTGCTGTGAATTATCTGTGTGACTTTGGGCGTGTCTTACTAGGGCCTCATTTTCCTTCAGAGTAAAATTTGAGGATAGAGAGGAGCATGTGATGATGGCTGTCTTAACTGTCACTTCTGTTTCTAACATTCTCTGATTCAGTGATACATACACTTTAACGTGAGACAGGAGATGTGTAATAGATGTTGAGTCCAAATTGGGTAAATGGGTCCTGTATGCTTGATGTTGCCTTCTCGCAGGATTCGCAGGCGTGGAAATCACCAGCAGTGGAATAATTTGGTAAATGCCAAGATCTTGAGGCATCTATGGGGGCGGTTGCTAGATTGCAGCAGGGTATGCCTCCCTTAGCTTGGGAGATTGTTAAAGAGAACTTTGAGGCGACGTCTAAGTGGGATCTTGATGAACGAGTAGGGGTTTACCAGGCAGAGAAGAAAGCAAGCACATGGAGTATCATACAGAGGGAACAGCATTTGTTAGGGGACAGAGAGCAGGGGGCCGGTGCACAAGCTGCGGGTGGTTCAGGATTGGGGTCAGGGAGGCTGAAGGAAGAAGCTAATGGAAAGGAATGTATAAATGTGTGACTTCAAAAGAAGGAAAGCAAAAGCTAAATTGTTTGACTAAGAAGCAGGAGAGCTAGCTTCTATTTCCAGTTATGCTGTTAAATAGGTCTGTGAACCCTAGTTAAGTTGTTGGACTTAAAAGATTTTTTGGAAGGCTTTCAAAGCCATGCTGAGGGGTTATAATGTCTTGCTGTATGGAATGGAGCTCAGTGAAGGTTTTGGAATAATATAATAATATCTGTTTTAGAGTAAAACTATGATGACACTTTAATGAGTCTAAAGAGAAGAAACTAGAGGCAAAGAAACCCATTTAAAGATCTTTGCTGTGATCCAGTCAAGAATTGGTGAGGGCTGAAACTAGGGTAACCGCAGTAAGAGAAAGATAGTTTTGACAGGTGTTGCAGAAATAGAATGGACAGGTTTTGGCAGCTGCATATAGGAAGTAGAGAAGTGGTAGATGGTGTGAAGATGACTCCAAGGGCTGTCTGGAAGATTAATAATCTTGGTAATCAGTAGGCCACACACATACAGCTACGTGGGTTCTGTTTTACTTTTCTTAACTAGTGTGCTTATTATTAAATATTTTGAGTGTGTCTAGTTCTTTCCCCAAATAATCCTACGGTCAACTTGAGGTTTTTTATGAAATACATGATTTCCCAAAAAACTGTAGATGAAAAACTGCAAAGTTAAAGTAGGCATAGAATTGCACTATATATAGCAGTGTGGTTTGCTAATAGATGTTCATACTGCTGCCTTCTTGGTGTCAAACTTGGTTTGATTGACATTTGTTAAATATAGGAAAGAATGATTTCTACCAAAAATGGTGAAAGGAAAAGAAAACAAAACTTATTGTGCATGTGCACCATGGCAAGCACTTTCACATACTTTATTAATCATCCAGGCCTAACTACAACCCTGTATAGGAGTTGTTATCTTACTCTTTCTGTTTTACAAATGAGGAAACAGATGATCTAAGGTTATACAGCTACTAAGTGATGAAGACAGGAAAGACAGGCCTTTTGACTACAAGTCTATTGCCCTATCTATTATATCATAACTGCCTGCCAGCAGAATGTATTAGTGCTTAAAAGGATAGATGCCAGATCTGTGGAAGTAAGGTGACCAGTCATCTTGGTTTGCCTGGGAATGAGGGTGGATTCTCAGAACCCAGGGCTTTCAACCTGGATAGATCCTCAGTGCCACAACTGAGAAAGTTCCAGGCAAACCAGGAGAGGTTGGTACCCTATCCAGAAAAGTCACTTATATGAAATAAACCATTATCTAGAATGAATTAAATAAGGTATTTACTGTATTTCTTTCCCATAATATTGTGTCATCAATGCTAAGTGACAAATGATTCCTAAGTGAAGAGGAGTTAGGGCCCTGCCTTCCTTCCATCTGTTTGTTTTCACTGACTCTGAGCATCCTGCCTTGCTGCAGTTACACTCAACTGTGTGTGAATCAGATACTAGAAGCCTTTGCTTCTAAGTCAGTTTTATTTTATTTTTTATTTTTATTTATTTGTTTGTTTATTTTTAGACAGGGTCTCACTCTCTCTCCCAGGCTGGAGTACAGCGGCATGATCTTGGCTCACTGCAACCTCCACCTCCCGGGCTCAGGTGATCCTCCCACTCCAGTCTCCTGATTAGCTGGGAATACAGGCACACGTCACCATACCCAGCTAATTTTTGTATTTTTTGTAGAAACAGGGTTTCGCCATGTTGCCCAGGCTGGTCCCAAACTCCTGGGCTCAAGCGATTTACCTGCCTCAGCCTCCCAAACTGCTAGTATAATTACAGGCATGAGCTACCACGCCTGGTCTCTAACTCAGTTTTTAAGGAAACTTATGCTTTGCCCATTCCAAATTTGATGAAATGGCAGAAGAGCTATTCAGGGAAAAATCAAGCAGGGCTGTCAGTATCCGTGATTTCAAAGTATTTATCAAAACAGTTAACTCATTTTTCTTGGTCCTTTTTCAAATAAGTGTCACATATTGGTAGTTTTTTTTAATGATAAATTTGTTTTATACTATTTTTATGAGACTTTGCTGACAAAAGGATTCTGTAGCTGGATGGGGAAACCCATATTATTAAAAGAAAAAAAAAAACCTCAGATAATCATTTCACTATGCCATACAGAATTTTTACCTCAGTCGTTCCTTTTTTACGTATTGAAACAGACCACAAATTGCTTTCTGGGAAAAGTTTTGGCCCTGCTGTCAGTATTTCCTGGGCTGGCCCCATCCTGGAAGGAGATTTGGGGGAGAAGTGGGTGGTAAGGAAATCTATCCTATCAGCATGTCCTTGTTGAGCTCCTCAGCTATCAGTTAATAAATATAGAAAGTAAATTATAGATAACACAATTATGAAAGTATAAAGCATAGGTATGTGAAGAACATTTTTTTGCTTTGATATATTAGTTGAATTCCCATTTTATTTCAGTAACTTCTCTTTGCTTTTTAAATTTTATTGAAGAACATATGCACAATAAAATGAACCCATCTAATTGTACACTTCAGTGAGTTTTGACAAATGTATGCATTCTGTCATCGCACAAAGTTCCTTCGGGCTCTAACATGTATGATTTTTAAGACTTTAATATTGAGAAGTAATTGAGTTATGAACTGATATTTCTCTAATTTTCTTTTATAAAGTAAGGAATACCATGTTGAAATAGATGTCTGGTTTTTCTAATAGTAAAATGCCCTGATCTTCCCCTCTTTGGTTTACATTTCCCAAAATGAAAAGCAATACAGCAATTGCACCTTTTAGACAAATTTAGAGCAACGTATTTCTATTTTTGTCATATACAAATTTGTTACACTTATCAGAACTGAAAACTCTTTGGGAAACATATTACCAAAACCCCATTAATTTGTAAATGCTTAATGCAGTTAAGATTGATTTCTAATTAATACACATTTGCCTATTTAAGAAAATTTTCACATCAGTCAAACATTGAATTAATGATGTGCTGCTTCCTTTCTTTATTCACCTGATTATGATATTTGGGGCCATAGGAATTTTTTTTCTATGAGCAAGAATTCAAAGAAATTAGAAGCTGCTTGGATTTCTCTTTGTGTGTGTGAAAAAAGACAACAAAATGTATAGAGCTAGTAGTGAAACATGTGAAAAAAAAAATCAAAGAAATTATGAGTTTGCAGTTGACCCAGATTTCTATGGGAGCCTGTCTAGGCCTCTACTCTTCACTAGCTGAGGTCAACTTTCGTAAAGGTCAATGAGGAAGATAGCCTCATTAAAGCCAACCTGACCTGTGTTGTTGCCAAAGGCAGCTGGATCTTTATTCTTCAACTTGGTTATTAGATAAAGGTAGAACCCAGCAGCAGAAATTGACTTTGCTACTATAATCCTTCCAAGGTTCTGCTTGGATTCCTTTCTTAAAATATCATTTGGTCATTAATTTCAGTACACTAAGGAAAAATGTGTTGAGTCAATAATGACTTTCATTTACTTATTTTGTTATTAATATTTATTGAAATGAACATATTAATACTTGTCCTAGTTCTTTCTATGATTAGATTAGAATATTTTTTATTTTGATTTTGAGTCCAGGTCAGCTCTTAGCGAATTTTGTTTAACTGTTGAATTTCTAACACAATCTAGACATTGTTTGGAAATTAACGAGAATACTTATATATTTGTTAGGAAAAGAGCAGTATCTAGTTTCTGACTATCACTAGTTACAGTGCAGCTGAAATAAGGCAGTTCTGTAACAGTCTTGATAGCCTGTCATTCAAGTCACTGTTACCATATTAGCACTATTGTGTGATTGGATCTTAGGATGTGTAAAAACTATGCTGACCCAGGAGGCACTGTGGTGTGATGTAAAGAGCAAAGGACTTTGGTTATTAGTCCTGCTTCCTCCACTTACTAGCTGTGTGATTTATATCATTGGGCCCTGTACCTCAGTTTCTACCTCTGTAAAATGGGGAGATATATGTGCATATACATGTATGTGTATATGTATGTCATGCAGGGTTATTACAATAACAATTAAATGAGGGCTTATAGAGGGACACTTTAAAGTCTCAAAGGTTGCATTAGATTAACGATAGTGAAGAAATTCCAGATTTAGTTATTAAATGATAGATTTGGGTTATTAAAAGAAGCTATAGGATTTCCTTCTGTGAAAGTATTTATTAAAAACACATCTGAGTTTAGATTCTTTTTGGAATGACTGACATTATAAATATCTGTAAGAATTACAGAAGAACTCACAGTCAGGAGAGGATAAGAATTAAAGCAAGTCAACTTATCTAGAGTGGCACCATTCCAATTTGGTAGACACTAGCCACATGTAGTTATTGAGCACTTAAAATGTGGCCAGACCAAATTGAGATTTGCTCTAAGTGTAAAAATACATGCTAGATCTCAAAGACATAGTACAAAAAAAGAATGTAACTTGTTTTATTAATTTTAGTATGATTATATGTTGAAATAATACTTTGTACACATTGAATTGGATAAAATATGTTATTAAAATGAATTTTACCTGTTTCTTTTTACTTTTTTAATGTGGCTACTGGAAAATTTAAAATTATATACATGGCTTACATTATACTTCAGTTGGATGGTGCTGATGAAAATCTTTATTGAGCTGGGTGCAGTGACTCACACCTGTAATCCTAACACTTTGGAAGTCCAAGGCAGAAAGATTGATTGAGGCCAGGAATTCAAGATCAACCTGGGCAACATAGCAAGACTCTGTCTCTATAAACTATTTAAAAATCAGCTGGGCATGGTGGCACATGCTTGTAGCCCAGCTGCTCAGGAGGCTGAGGTGGGAGCATCCCTTGAGCCCAGGAGTTCGAGGTTACAGTGAGCTATGATCACGCCACTGTACTCCAGCCTGAGCAACAGAATGAGACCCTAGCCCCCCCCCCCCAAAAAAAAAAAAATCCTTACTGAATGCTCTTGAGCAAACGAAATCTTAAATTTAGATCTTTTAAGTTCAGATAAAGATAGAATGAAAAATTCTCCTAGTTCTTCAAGAAAAGTAGTAGTAAAATAGTACTTTACAGGAAAATTATTTTTAAAACAGACCACTTGAACCAGCTTCCCTAACTTTACCTTACTTGAGGACCAGCGATAGGCAGACTCTGGTGGGATACTTGCTTTACTATTGTTGAAGAGCCCAAACTTTTTAGGAAACTAATAGTAGTTCTAATGCCATATGGCAGGTTGATTTCATTTAAGTTTCTAATTTGAGTTAGAAAATTAAATATTGCTATCTGTATTACTAGTTCCCCTTTTAAAGGGAAATAAATTGATAAAATAAATATAGGCACATAGTTAAATATAAGGACACTAAACACAGAAATAGATTAGTTTAAAATATTTTTTAAATTTCCTGAGAAATTACAAAAAAGAAAGTACAACTTGGCCGTAAAAAGGAATGAAATAATGCCATTCACAGCAAGCTGGATGGAGTTGGAGACTCTTCTTCTTCTTCTTCTTCTTCTTCTTCTTCTTCTTCCTCTTCCTCTTCCTCTTCCTCTTCCTCTTCTTTCTTCTTTTTTCTTCTTCTTCTTCTTCTTCTTCTTCTTCTTCTTCTTCTTCTTCTTCTTCTTCTTCTTCTTCTTCTCTTCTTCTTCTTCTTCTTCTTCTTCTTCTTCTTCTTCTTCTTCTTCTTCTTTTCTTCTTCTTCTTCTTCTTCTTCTTCTTCTTCTTCTTCTTCTTCTTCTTCTTCTTCTTCTTTTCTTCTTCTTCTTTTCTTCTCTTCTTCTTCTTCTTCTTCTTCTTCTTCTTCTTCTTCTTCTCTTTTTTTTTTTTTTTTTTAAATCTGAGACAGAGTCTCGCTCTGTTGCCCTGGCTGGAATGCAGTGGCGTGATCTCAGCTCACTGCAACCTCTGCCTCCCAGGTTCAAGCAATTCTCCTGTCTCAGCCTCCTGAGTAGCTGGGACTACAGATGCACGTCACTACACCCAGCTAATTTTTGTATTTTTAGTAGAGACGGGGTTTCACCATATTGGTCAGGCTGGTCTCGAACTCCTAACCTCAGGTGATCCACCTGCCTCGGCCTCCCAAAGTGCTGGGATTATAGGTGTGAGCCACTGCACCCAGCTGGAGACCATTATTCTAAGTGAAATAACTCAGGAATGGAAAACCAAACATTGTATATTCTCACTCGTATGTGAGAACTGAGCTGTGGGGATGCAGAGGCATAAGAATGACACGATGGACTTTGGGGGAAGGGTGGGAGGGGAGGTGAGGGATAAAGGCTACACACTGGGTACAGTACACACTGCTTGGGTGACAGATGCACCAGAATCTCAGAATTCACCACTAAAGAACTTTTTCATGCGACTAAACACCACCTGTTCCACAAAAACTATTGAAATAAAAAAATCTACTCATTAAAAAAAAAGAAAGTACAAAGGAGAGTAAAGAGAGGTACCAGTTACTAGTCTGTAAACAAAACAATACTCCAAAACAGAGATGGTAACCCTGGGTCATGTCATTCACAGGTACATTCTGTGCTAACACCTGTAAGCAGTCAGATAATCACAACTTTAAATCATATTTTTATCACCTGCTTTCAAATTCCTTCCTACTTTGCCTCTAGAGTTGATTTGTAGGCAAATAGTGTTTTTAGTTTGCTATATCAGCATAGACAATAGCACTTAATACGTATATCTTTAATTCACATTCATATTTAGAAATAAACATTTTGAGTTTAATATTCATGGAATCTACAGTTGGAAAGGATATATAATGTATTTGTGTTTTTAAATTGTGCTTTCTATTTGAGCTCTTTAATTTATACTTGAATTCAGGAAAACATGACCACAATTTTTCTAGATCATTGCCCTTATCATTTGAAATATGTTTTTATGTTGTTAGTTTCATACTGTCCAATCAGTGTTCTGATTTTAGTTCTGAAATGTCAGATCCAGTGACATTTAAATTGCTTTGAAGGCTGGTCCCCCAGCAATTCTGCCTTTATTTTGAGAGTGAGTAGGTGATGAGAGACTAGACCAAGGACTTCTGGTTTACCAAATCAAAATGTGTGGCTCAAATGGAGGGGTCTAAAGAGCATCCATTTCCGCTTACAAACTTTCAGTATAACCAATGTATCACATAGCAGATGGTGAATGTGGAGATAAAAATATAATTTAGACTGGGCACGGTGGCTGACACCTGTAATCCCAGCACTTTGAGAGGCCAAGACGGGTGGATCACTTGAGGTCAGGACTTCAAGACCAGCCTGGCCAACACCGCAAACCCCATCTCCAGGTGCTAACGTTGAACGAACTGATGGATATGAACCACCAGTCCAAGAATCTGTTTAAAGTTCAGACTTATAATAGTGGCAAATAAAAAATCCTCATTTGTGATGGTTTGCTTCCGAAAGAAAAAAAAAAAAAAAAAACGTCTCTACTAAAATGCAAAAAATTAGCCAGGCATGGTGATGCACACCTGTAATCCCAGCTACTCAGGAGGCTGAGGCAGGAGAATCTCTTGAACCTGGGAGGTGGAGGCTACAGTGAGCCATGATCACTCCACTGCACTCCAGCCTGGGTGACAGAGCGAGACTCTGTCTCAAAAAAGGAAAAATACAATTTAGTTACATGAAAGAGGCAAAATAGAAAATAAACTGGAAAGAAGAGAAAAGATCCGTTTTAATTGTGGCAAATGCCAATCTGTTTACTTCATGACTCCAGTGTCATAGGATAGAGTTAAAATCAGGCTTTTGATTAGAATAGAGAGGAATGGAAAAAGAAAAATTTAAGTTGAAAACAGAAGATATGAAAGGGTGAGTTCTAATAAAAATGGGACACTAGAGATAAACATAAAAACGAGCATTAAAAATTTTAAGCTTTTCCTAGAAATAGAAGGCAGAACACTCTTGGAGAGGAAAAATCTGTGCAGGCATGTGATTGATGTTGTCTGGCTCAGCCTGGCCCTCCAGCACACTTGTTAAAAGCTTTCCTCATGGTTATGACTTCCCAGCACAAACCCCACAGCTGCTTCACATCCTCCCCTTCTGTGGGGCCTTCCTAACTACTTTTGGAGATGGAGGCATCTTTCCTGTGCCTCTGATCTCTTCCTTTGCAGTAAACACTGAGCCCCCAGCCCTGCTGTGCTTGGCTCCACACATCCAGCTTCTCATTAGAATCTTAACACTGCCCTTTCAAACTGATTTGGTAGACTGCAGGTACTACATCACCTGTCACTGCCCCATTTCATTGACTGTAAGGGAGTCATTTGTAGAAGTTAGCAGTCAGCCTGCAGATGGTAGGACAAAGGCAGGAGCAGCACCATATTTTCTGACTTCAGATCCTGTAGGCTTTTCATCACTACCACTTACAAACACAGAGTGCTTCCTTTAAAAAAACAAACAAGTAAAACCTTCTCTTGACCCCACTATTTCTTTCCTACTGCCAGATTCTTCTAATATGATCGTGCTCAAACCCAGCATGGCATAATGGAAGGACTGCTGACTTTGGAATTGGGCAGGCCAGGGTTCATAAACCTACCCTTATGATAGCTGTGTGATCTTGAACACACTTCTAAGTCTCAGTTTCTCCATCCATAAAATACCTACCTCACAGGGTAGTTGGGACATCAAGTGACAGTGACTGTATTAAGTACTTAGCCCAATGAGAGGTGTGATCATTTTAATTGATTATTGCATAATTGTCTCCTGCATACTGACTTCAACCCTGACTCCTCCCCAAAAATTGATCTTGCCCAGAATTCTCATGACCTTTTCTGGCTGAATCTTATGGTCTTTTCTCAGCTTTCAGCCTTCTCCAGCTACTTACAGCTTATTTCCTCTATTCCCTTGATTTTCTTAATATTATTGATTCTTCCTTTCCTTGTGGCTTCTCTTTTGTCAAATTTTCTGACTTCTTTTTCTCATTCTACCCTTATGTAAGTCAATCTTCTAAGGTTCCATCTACAATCATTGCTCTGTGGACAAGACTACGTTGAATTAATAAATCAGAAAGGAGATAATGTTATCTATTTTGCTTTGTGCAGTACATCCTTAGCCTTGGTTCTTCCTTACCTATCTCCCTTCTACTTTCTAATATAAAAATGTCACATTGGATTTTAGTCATCAGCAAACAGCTAAAGCCCCAGTGCTATTAGCACTGGATGGCTTTCATTATTCTATTCCATGTAGACATGGCAAGCGATTTCCATGCCCAAACTGTTTTATATGATGATGATGATGATGATGATGATATTAACAACTTTGTTTTCCGAATAGTATTATAGAGCTTACACAGTAGTCTTACATACATTATTTGGATTTGTTCTCCAAAGTAACACTGTGAGGTAGGTAAAGTTTGGAATTATCCAACACTTTTTTTTTTTTGAGACAGAGTTTCACTCTTGCTGCCCAGGCTGGAGTGCAGTGACGCGATCTTGGCTCACTGCAACCTCTGCCTCCCGGGTTCAAGTGATTCTCCTGCCTCAGCCTCCCAAGTAGCAGGGATTACAGGCACCTGCCACCACGCCTGGCTAATTTTTTGCATTTTTAGTAGAGATGGGATTTCGCCATGTTGGCCAGGCTGGTCTCAAACTCCTGACCTGAAGTGATCTATCTGTCTCGGCCTCCCAAAGTGCTGGGATTACAGGTGCGAGCCACCACTCCTGACCCCAGCACATTTTATAAATGATATTTTAAAAATTCGGACTTTGACTCTAGGAGTAGTGCCTTTTCTGTTTAAACCATACTATTTTTGTTCCCTATTCCATATAACTTCCCTGATAGGTCTATAAATGCTAGATTTTAGGCTAAAGAATAGACAACATATTTTTATTTAGGGAAAACTAAGAAAAAGAGGTAAAAATCAAAAGAGTAAATTGAGTTATTAGTTTATTAGCAGATCAAGGAAGAGTTACAAATTTGGAGGCTGAGATTTGATTAGAAGAGTTGGGGAAAGTATTTATTTGTGTATTTATTTTGCTTCGGGGGAAAGTATTTATATTAAGAAATGTATACTTTTTTATTAAGAGCTCACTCTATAGTGCATATAGATTTAAGCTTGCAAAAAAAATATGAAAAGCTATATTGTCAAAGACTTTAAAGGGTAAAAAGTTAAGCTAAGTTTAAATGGGGGATTTCATCTCTCTAGTTAGAGAAGTATCCATGTTACCATAGATCACATCCATTCATTCATCATTCACTCTAATTGTCTTTTGTTCCTACCTAATGAAGTATGCTGTATGTTTGTTTTACAGATCTAAAGCGGGAAGCCAGTATCTGTCATATGCTGAAACATCCACACATTGTAGAGTTATTGGAGACATATAGCTCAGATGGAATGCTTTACATGGTTTTCGAATTGTGAGTGTGTATTTTAATTCTTAAAGGGTAAAACTTTAAGCAATGTTGGTGTTGGATAATGCTAACACTTTTCTCTTGAAGTTTAACAGTGGTTGTGAACTTCTCTGTTCAGAAAGACCTAAAGTCACAAGACAAAAGGATTATGTCATCATAAGGTTTACAGTGGCAAAGGAAGCAAAAGCTGGGCATATTCAGTTACTCTCATGCTTTCAGCATGCTTCAGAGAAGAGAGTCCAAAAGGAAATCGAGTTCAAAGGGATAGGACTGCAAAATATAAACTTCTGAACAGTAGAAGTCTTAGTGAAGAAGAGTAGGATGAAAGTGGAGGCATCCATGTAGCAAGACTCTTGGCAACTAAAAACAAGTAATGACAGACTTAGTTTCCTCTTTTGATATAATCACCGTATTGCATATAAGGGCAATTTTATAGATCACATTGTATCTTGATTTCAGTAAGTCACTTGATATGTTTGTCACAGACTTTTTGTTGGTAAGATAGAGAATTGTGAGCTAAGGATAGTACAACTGGATCATCCAGCTCTGGTCGGATGATTGTGTCCAAGGAGATTGTATAACGCTTTATAGGACAGCATCCTGCAGGGTTTTATCTTTGATCCTACTCTGTTCAAAATTGTAATCAGGCCGAGAGTGGTGACTCATGCCTGTAATCTCAGTGCTTTGAGAGTCTGAAGCAGGGAGGATTGCTTGAGGCCAGGAGTTCGAGACCAGCCTGGGAAACATACCAAAATCTGTCTCTATTTTTTTCTTTTCAAAAAAAAAAAAAAAAGTTGTGATCAGTGACTTTGATTAGGGAGAAAAAAAACGGAAGATACTAAATATTCAAAAGATATCAAGGTCAGAGGGTATATTCATTACCTATTGCTTCATAACAAATGCCCCAAAACTTAATGGCTTAAAACAACATACATTTATTATCTCAGTCTCTGTGCATCAGGAATGTGTGTTCCATCTTAGCAGGGTCCTCTAGCTCTGGGTCTCTCACAAGGTGATAATAAAGCTGTTGGCCAGAGCTGAAGTCATTTTGACACTCCACTACAATGTGGATCTGCTTCCAAGCTCACTCACGTGATTATTGGCAGTCTTGCCTTCCTCACAGGCTACTGGACTGAGGGCCACAATTCCGTAAGAGCTGTTGGCCCAAGCCTCCCTTGGTTCCTTATCCATTGGGCCTCTCCATAGAGCAGCTTACAGCACGGCAGCTGGCTTCATCAGAGCAAGCAAGAGGACAAGTGAGAGTATGAGCAAGACAGAAGTCACAGTCTCATAACCTAATCTCCAGAATTACACACCATCACTTCAGCAGTTAGAAATGATTCACTAAATCCAGCCCATACACAAGGGGGATGGGATTATACCAGGGCCTGAATATCAGGAGGCGAGGATCACTGGGAGGCATTTCACAAGTTGCTCCCTACAAAGGACTAGCTAACACATTGACTGTCTACATCAAAATTCAAAAATATTTTTACAAGTTTGTAGCAAAGGAGCTGAAACAAAGAAGGTGAAATTTAAGACCAGTTAATGTTAACTCCATCATTCAAATATGAGTAAGTGCAAGATCAGTGTGAATTTAGTTGTGATTATGTGAAAAAAGATAAAAACATTTTAGTTGTTTGCCACAGCTTAAAAAGCCCTGAATGGAAGGTTATGCTACATTAATTAGGAGTATATAGTATTCAGAACAAAGCCATACTCCCCCAATTCACCCTGGACCATTCATAGTAAGCAGGACACTGGAATGTCTGCAGAATAGAATAACCAGAATGGAAAGGAGCCTGGAAATTGTGTCATAGAGACACAGCCTTCAAAATCTTTTCTGGCAAACTTGCTAAAAGAATTTTGAGGCCAGGCGTGATGGCTCATGCCTATAATCCCAGCACCTTGGGAGGGCAAGGCAGGTGGATTGCTTGAGCTCAGGAGTTCAAGACCAGCCTGGGCAACATGGTCAAACCCTGTCTCTACAAAAAATACAAAAACTAGGTGGGTGTGGTGGCACACACCTGTAGTCCCAGTTACTTGGGAGACTGAGATTGGAGAATCACCTGAGCCTGGGAAGTCAAGCTTTAGTGAGCCATGATTACACCACTGTACTCTAGCCTGGGCAACAGAACAAGACCCTGCCTCAAAAAAACAACAACAACAACAAAAAAGAATTTTGAAAAACGTATGTACCCCTTCACATATTTTTTAGGTTGATATATAAAAACTTTCATTGTGAGAATATCATTCTCAGTATCTTGAATATTCTTTTAAATATATTTTGTTTGTTTTTTTTTAAACAGAGTCTCACTCTGTCACCCAGACTGGAGTGCAGTGGCACAATCTAGGCTCACTGCAACCTCCGCCTCCTGGGTTCAAGCGATTCTCCCGCCTCAGCCTCCTGAATAGCTGGGACTACAGGCATGCACCACCATGCCCGGCTAATTTTTGTGTTATTTAGTAGAGATGGGGTTTCACCAAGTTGTCTAGGCTGGTCTCGAACTCCTGACCTCGTGATCTGCCATACTCAGCCTCCCAAAGTGCTGGGATTACAGGCGAGAGCCACCGCGCCCAGCCTTAAATATATTTTCTACACAACTGTAGAATTGCCTGTTTATCTCATTCACTGTGTGGAAAATGTCTGCTGTGTGACCTACATGGCAGTGCTAGTCCTTATTGTCAAATCAGTCAGCCAAATCAGACTCATTTTCTGTCAGGGAAAAAAAAAATCTGACTTCATTTTTCAAACAAAATTAAAGTGTTAAATGAACATCCCCGTGACACTCATCTTAGTATTGATTATGAATTCTAAAACAGCTTACCATGAATATATTGTCTGGTTCGAGTAAGGTGGCACCTCCCTTTTTTTCTCAAACTCTCTTTGTTTTGCTTTCAAGGATCTCTCCCTCCCTCAGGGGCTGTGCATTTCCCAGCCGTCTCTTTGAAGTTAGGCTTTTTGGGATGCAGGAGTAGTTTGCCTTTTGGATGGGTAGCTGGAGATGTGGAGATGGGTGATTGTAGATGTGGAGATGTAAAAGAAAAACAAGCAGACCACAGACTTGTTTACAGACAGATAAAATTATGGAAAATGAAGATATGGAAATTGATTGCCTTAAAAATATCCTACTTCATGTGGCTTCTGGAAGGACTTTGGGTATTCCCAGAGATAACCAAATCCTAGGTTGAAGACCACTGGCGTGGAAGAGCTTTTGAAAAGACTGGGAGGCTTTAGTTATCCACGAATGTATTCATTTTATTATTCTGCTAGAAGAGTCCCCAAAGCAGAAGCCCATAGATAGAACATAATCAATGTCCACAGTTATTTGAAAGATTGTCATATATAAGACTATATGCTTATTCAAGTGTAGCATCAGAGGCAGTAACTAGAATCAACAAGTGGCAGACGTCACCTCTAACTAAAGAAGACCTTTTTGATGATTAGACTTACTCCATGAATGAAGCAGGCTGTCTCACAGACTATGCAGTTTCTCACTAGAAGCACTCAAGTTGAAGCTGGATCCTTCCAAGGGGCCTGAAGATAAGGTTTTAATTTTGGACTAGAGCTGGCCTCTAACATCCCTTCTAATTTTAAGATATTATAATTCTTTTTTTTTTGAGACAGAGTCTTGCTCTGTTGTCCAGGCTGGCATGCAGCGGCGCAATCTGGCTCACTGCAACCTCCGTCTCCCAGGTTCAAGCGATTCTCCTCCCTCAGGCACACATCACCGCGCCTGGCTAATTTTTGTTTTTTTTTTTTTCTTTTTGAGATGGAGTCTCGCTCTGTCGCCCAGGCTAGAGTGCAGTGGCGCAATCTCGGCTCACTGCAAGCTCCGCCTCCCGGGTTCACGCCATTCTCCTGCCTCAGCCTCCCGAGTAGCTGGGACTACAGGCGCCCGCCACTACGCCCGGCTAATTTTTTTGTATTTTTAGTAGAGACAGGGTTTCACCGTGTTAGCCAGGATGGTCTCGATCTCCTGACCTCAGGTGATCTGCTTGCCTCGGCCTCCCAAAGTGCTGGGGTTACAGGTGTGAGCCACTGTGCCCAGCCAAGATATTATAATTCTTTTAAAATTACTTTTTTGGTTTAATTTTATCCTTTATTCAAGATATCTATTTCTGTCTATATGTATATTTTCTGAGAAAACTAAAAGCAAGTTGGGTTTGTTTTTTGTTGTTTTTGTTTTTAACCGTCTCACTCTGTCGCCCAGGCTGGAGTGCAGTGGCACCATCTCGGCTCACTTCAGCCTCCCCCTCCCAAGTTCAAGCGATTCTTTGCCTCGGCTTCCCATGTAGCTGGGTCTACAGGCGCATGCCACCACGCCTGGCTAATTTTTGTTTTTTTTGAAGAGATGGGGTTTCATCATGTTGTCCAGGCTGGTCTCACACTCCTGGCCTCAGGTGATCCACCCTCCTCAGCCTCCCAAAGTTCTGGGATTACAGGTGTGAGCCACCACGCCCAGCCTCCTAAAAAGCAAGTTTTATATACTATATAAAGTAATGATCACAGAAAGCAAATTTTAAAAATTCACCTAAATTTCACCATGTATGCTAATTGTATCAAAGGGGACTTAGTGACAGTGTAGTAGAAAAAAGATCTTTGATTTCATAAAACCTGGGTTAGCATCCCACTCTGTCAGTTTTACTAATTATGTAAGTTCCCTGAGCCTCAGTTTGTTTACCTTCAGAATCTTCCTAAGATTATGAGAACTAGATGAGAAACTGTATGTGACTTCCCTTTGTAAATGGTGAAGTGCTTTATAACTGTAAAGTATTATTTCCAGTGGCTTTAACAGGATAGTTTTAGTCCCTCGTTGTTGAAGTAGTCTGTATGGGATTTTATGTAACTAATTTTGTATGACTTAGTTGTGATGGAAATAATTCATGGTTGGCTGTATATAGAGATGAGACCTGCTTAAATGGAATATTTTCCAGTGACCTGATCCTGGTGTTAACCCAAATCACTAGAACATGGCCTTATGTTTTCTTTTCTTTTCTTTTCTTTTTTATTTTTTAAAAGTGTAATTGTGGAAAATTTCAAATGAAAAGAGAGAATAGTATAATAAACCCCAGCATACTGGTCACCAAGCTTCAATAGTTATCAAAATGTTTTTCCTTTCCTATTCTGTTCTTCCTGATGTCTTTTTCTCCGCTGGAGATTTCTAAAGCACTATCATTTCACCTATAAATACTCTCGTTTGTATTTCTAACAGATAAGGATTTTTTAAATGACCGTATTATTATTATACCTAACAAAATCAACAATAATTCCATAATATCACGTCATGATCAGTTGATACTCAATTTTCCCTGATTGAACATGAATTTTAACTGACAGATTTCTAAATTTAGAATTGTTTTATTAGCTCTAGGTACCTGGAAGTAGATTATAAATTCAGTTAAAATAACTTAGTTATTTCTCAAAAGGCCCGGAAACAAAATAGAAATAGAAAATTGTTCTTTTGTATCATTGTTTTGTAAATTCACCTCAACAGTTGACCTTACCTAGTTTTTTGCATCCTCCTTATCTCCTGGGTTTCAAACAAACCAAAAATATCGTTTACTGTAAGATTTAAAGTCATGTGGAGCAAAAAGCAAAGCCAATGCACTTGTGTATAGTTCCACCTACTGGCTAGGTGAGAGATTGCTTCTATAGCTGCAGTGTAGACTAAGCTACTCCAATTACTTCCATGTGGCTGGCAATAGATGTAATTGCCCCTGGTATTTAGGGGCTCATTGCTCAGGTTATGGGTTATCTGGATCCTTTTTACAGTTTTTGTAACATGACACCCATACAGTGTAGACAATGAAAGTCAAAAAATAAAATAAAATTAGGTCAGTTAGTTTTGTTGTTTATTGGCTACTTAGAAACAGCATTTATCATTTTGGTGGAGAAAAGGCTAGACAAAACAATATATTTGGATTATCAGTGAGTTTCTTAATGTGGTGTCCATATCTGTCTTTGCCACAGACTATGTATAACCAGCACTCCTTTTTTTCTTCCTAAACTGAAGTCACGAAATTATATGGCCCAAGAATGTTGTTTATCTTGTTAGAAAATATCTAGTTGATGGCTGGGCTCAGTGGCTTATACCTATAATCCCAGCAGTTTGGGAGGCTGAGGCAGGAGGATCTCTTGAGCTCAGGGGTTTGAGACAAGCCTGGGCAATATAGTGAGACCCCGTCTTTACAAAAAAATTTTAAAAGTTAGCCAAGCATGGTGGCACACACCTATAGTCCCAGCTACTTGGGAGGCTGAGGTGGGAGAATTACTTGAGGCAGGGAGGCAGAAGCTGCAGTGAACCAAAATCATGCCACTGTATTCCAGTGTGGGGCAATAAAGTGAGACCCTGTCTCAAAAATATTAAGCCAGACTTGGTGGCTTGCACCTGTAATTCCAGCACTTTGGGAGGCTGAGGTGGGCAGATCACTTGAGGTCAGGAGTTTGAGACCAGCCACCCTGTCTCTACTAAAAATACAAAAATTAGCCGGGTATGGTGGCACACACCTGTAATCCCAGCTACTCGGAAGACTGAGGCAGGAGAATCGCTTGAACCCAGAAGGCAGAGGTTGCAGTGAGCCAACATAGTGCCACTGCACTCCAGCCTGGGTGACAGAGCAAGACTCTGTCTCTAAAAATAATAATAATAATAATAATAATAATAATAATAATAATAATAATAATAGTTGATATCTACTTAATCACAAATGGTTTATAAGTTTAAAGCATGCTTAAATACAGAGACTCACAAAACCAGAATTTTAGAAATGGAAAAGATTAGTTTAGTAAATTTCAAATTTTAGGTTAGAAAATCCGGTATAAAACTTGTTAAACAAGCAGGTACCCCGGTCCCACCCCTAGACATTCACTTTTGCAGATATGAGTTCTGATGGGGCAGGTCAAGAGATGATTGACCTTTAAAATAGGGGTAATACAAGGTAAAGGCTATATCGTCATTGTCCCAACACACACAGTAGTTTTGTAGGCATTTACATATGTTTGCATATCCATTACTTTGGGATTACACTTAAATTTGAACCAGTCTGTAGCAATTTGCTGAAATGTATTTTAAATACAGGTTCAGTTTTGAAGACAGGCTGAGTTGGGTTATCCCCACAAATTAAATATTTATTTCTAAGAAACACATTTGGGCTTGTCTTTAGTAGTGTCTGGTACTTGAGTTAAGCTGTAAATCCTAAATTGGCTGGTCAAGGAATTTTAATTACCTTATTACAGAGTGATTACATATACCACAGGGAGACTTTTACAGTAATTAAATATGGATTTAAAACACATCTGACATGAAAACAATAGTTTGTGTCTTTTAAAATAATATTAGCAGTTTGTTTTTGTAGCTCACAAAGGCGATAAACTGAAAGCTCTTTTTTAATTTAATTTAATTTTATTTTATTTTATCTTATTTTATTTTATTTTTGGTCTAGTATTTATGCCTGGGGAAAGGAGCGTTTGTGGAATTTATTTATACTGATAGAGTGGAACTGATTACTACTTAACAGCAAACTTGCTGCTTAAGGGAAAATATGTTTGTTTCATACCAAGCAATAAATATCTGTACTGTAGCATTTTAATCTATTTGAAGATTTGTACATATTTTCATAGCTAGTCTTATATAATCTATTTTGATTTTTTCTTTTTATGTGTGATGATATAAATTGCTATTTGTTCTTTCAGCAAAGTAAACATTTCTTTTGACTCACAGTATCAAAATGTTTAGTTGATTTTAGTTTTACAAACTATGTGTCAGGGATCCCCAAGACTACTCCCAGGCTTGATGATTCACTAAGAAAACTCAGAGGACTCAGCATATAGTCATATTCACAGCTATGGTTTATTATAGCTAAAGGATATAAAGAGAAATCAGCAAAAGGAAAAGATACATTAGTTGAAGTCCAGGGGAAACCAGGCACAAGCTTTCAAGGGTCCTCTCCCAGCAATGAGTTGTGACAACACGTGTGAAATGGTGCCAACCAGGGAAGCTTATTAGAGACTCAGTGCCCTGGGTTTTTATTGGGGGCTGGTCACATAGGCATCTTCCACTTGGCACTTAACCAAATTCCAGACTCCCAGAAAGAAAGCAGGTGTTCAGCATAAATCATATTGTTAGCACAAACAGTTTAGACACAGTGAGTCACTCTTTTCAGTTAGGAATGTAGAGGACCCTCCTGAAATCCAAGTTCCCAAATACGCCTCTCAAGGGCCAACCTTAGTAGGCCTTTCAAGCCTTTCACGAGATGGTAGTTTAGGCCTGCTATGTTAACTCTTCTGCACAAACTAAAATAGAGATAAATAGAAGAAGGGTTTTAAAAGAGTTGATATAAACTTCTGGATCTGCAAACAAAATATAATTGCCTATAAAGATAATGACAGGGTTTGGCATTTTTTTTTTCTCGTTTTAACTGTAAATACAGTATCATTTTTACATCTGTTAAAAAAATTTAGGTGGTCAGATATTTGTATAAAACAAATCCTGGATTGGGATGTTACAGTGTAGAACCGATTTTAAGCTTTGAATGCTATATTAGAAGATAGACTGTATTCAGATGCTACTGTCTTAGAAATACATTTGAAATTGTCACTCTGATAACTTTTCGTCTATGAAAACTAATCTTCAAGCCACTAAAATAATTTTGAATAAATTTGTGTACATATAAAATATGAAGAAAATTCAGTTAATTTTCTGTTATTTAGAAGAAGTATAGTTTGTTCATTTAAAAATAAAAATTGGCCGGGCACAGTGGCTCACGCCTGTAATCCCAGCACTTTGGGAGGCCAAGGCGGGCAGATCACTTGAGGTCAGAAGTTCAAGACCAGCCTGGTCAACATGGTGAAACCCCATCTCTACTAAAAATACAAAAATTAGCGGGCACCTGTAATCCCAGCTACTCGGGAGGCTGAGGCAGGAGAATCACTTGAACCTGGGAGGCAGAGGTTACAGTGAGCCGAGATCGTACCACTGCACTCCAGCCTGGTTGATAGAACGAGACTCAGTCTCAAAAAAAAAAATTCTTAGTGTACAACCTTTGCCATATACATAACTTGTAAAAATTTAGAAATTACAGAAAATTTTGACAAAAAATAAACAATGTCATAATTTTGTTATAAAAATTGTGCAAAAATAAATGTCATTCACAAACATTTTGGACCATTTCCTTTTATTGGAAACATTTTGCTATACCATTAAATATTTTTTGGATACAGTATTTTAATGACTTCATTAAGACATCTAAATGTGTGCATGTGCCATGTTTAATTTAATAATTTCCCTATAGTTGAACATTAAGATTGTTTTTCCCTATTAGAAATAATGTTATAATTAATATCTTGTACATAATTACTTGTTCATGCCCCTTGATTGCTTTGTTTCCTCAGAATACATTTCTGAAAGTAGAATGACTGGGTAAAAGAGTATATGAATATATACAAATACATACATCATACTTAGATTTAACCTTTTTCTCAATACAGTGCATCACATTTTGAAAAATACATTCACATAAATATACAACTTAAAGAATTATTGTAGAAGTGAACAACCATTGACTATAACCCAAGTCAAGAGATTTTAAAACTGCCAGTACCTCAACAGCCCCTGAATTCCCCTTTCTCATCATCATCCCCTTCTTCTCTCAGAAATAACTAATCTGTACTTCACTTCTGTGCTTTTATATCCCTAGCATCAAAATAGGAATTCTCAAATAATAAAGTTCAGTGTTGTCTGCTAAATTTTTTTTTTTTTTTTTTTTTTTTTTTGAGATGGTGTCTGGCTCTGTCACCTAGGCTGGAGTGCAATGCTATATCAGCTCACTGCAACCTCCGCCCCCTGGGTTCAAGCAATTCTTGTGCCTCAGCCTCCCGAGTAGCTGGGACTACAGGAACGCACTACCATGCCCGGCTGATTTTTGTGTTTTTAGTAGAGACAGGGTTTTACCATGTTGGCTAGGCTGGTCTCAAACTCCTGACCTCAAGTGATCCACTTGCCTCGGCCTCCCAAAGTGCTGGGATTACAGGCATGAGCCACCACACCCAGCCTAAAATCTTTATTTGAATAGAATCATACAGTATATACTCTATTTTTGGTCTCTGAGATTCATCTGGTTGCTTTGTGCAGCTGTTCCTTTATTTTATTGCTATGTAGTATTGCAGTGAACAAACTTGCACTATTTATTCATTTTAATGTTAATGAGTATTTGGGTGATTCCCAGATCTGACTATTTTGTAGAGCAGATTCTTCCACGTTGTTCTTCTTCAGCCATGTTTTAAGGGATGTACTTGTCTGCATTTCTCATATACATTTTAGAATGAGGTTGTCAATTTCCACCAAAACAAAAAAACTATTGAGATTTTTGTCTTGAATTACTGTATCAAATCTTGATAGCAATTTGAGAATAATTGACATGTTTACAGTGTTGAATCATCCAATTCATGAGCATAGTGTCTATCTTCCCATTTATTTAGCTCTTTGATTTCTCACAATAAATCTTTATGTTTTCCTCTGTAGAGGTTGTGTACATGTGTATTAGATTTATGTATTATTAGATTTATTCTTAGATATTTTGTTTTTAGGGTAAGTCGGTTTCTCTGACTCTCCCTTCTCTTTCCCTTTCCTTGTACTAACTTTGTATTTGTGTTCCTTTCTATTCATCAGGCTTAATTAATTCCAACAATTAATCTGTAGAATCATTTGGATTTTCTCCATACATAATCATATCATCTGTGTATAAGGAGGATTTTGTTTGCCCTTTACAATTTTTTTTACCTCTTTTCTTGCCTTTATTACAATGGATAAAACATTCAGGGCAATGGTGATGGCAGTTATCTTTGCTTATTTCTGATCTTACAGTTTGCTAAGCATGAATGGATCATGAATTTTATCAAATGCTTTTTTTCTGCATATGCAGTCATGCATCCTATAATGATATTTCAGTCAACAACAGACCGCATATACATGGGTGCTCTGTAAGAGTATAATGGAGCCAAAAAATTCCTATCGACTAGTGATATCATAGCTGTCATAACATTATAGCTCAGCACATCACTCACATATTTGTGGTGATGCTGCTGTGAACAAACCTGTGCTAGCAGTCATATAAATGTATAACACATACAATTATATACAGCACACAATACTTGATAATGATAATAAACTACTGTGTTATTGGTTTATGTATTTACTATACTTTTATTGTTAGTTTAGAGTATGCTGCTACTTATTTTTTTTTTTTTTAAGTTAACTGTAAAACATCCTCAGGCAGATCCTTCAGGAGACATTCCAAAAGAAGGCATTGTCATTATAAGAGATGATAGCTTCATCTGTGTTATTGTCCCTGAAGACCTTCCAGTGGGGCAAGATTTGGAAGTGGAAGACAGTGATATTGATGATCTTGACCCTTTGTAGGCCTAGGCTAATGTGTGTGCTTTTGTTTTTTAACAAAAAAGTATAAAAAATAAAATAAAAAATTTCAAAAATAGAAAAAGCTTATAGAATAAGGATATAAAGAAAGAAAATATTTTTGTACAGCTGTACAATGTGTTTTAAGCTAAGTGTTATTACAAGAGTCAAAAAGGTTTTAAAATTTTTAAAGTTTATTATATAAAAAATTTATAGTAAGCTAATATTTATTATTGAAGAAAGAAAAATACTTTTATATAAATTTAGTGTAGCCTAAGTGTACAGTGTCTAGAAAGTCTACAATAGTGGAAAGTAATGTCCTAGGTCTTCTCATTCAGTCACCACTTACTGACTCACACAGAGCAACTTCCCATGAATGCAAGTTCCATTCATGGTAAGTGCCGTATACCAGTGTACCATTTTTTATATTTTATGCTATATTTTGATTGTACCCTTTCTATGTTTAGATACCCAAATATGTATTACAGTTGCCTACAGCATTCAGTACAGTCACATGCTATGTAGGTTTGTAGCCTAGGAACCATAGGCTACACCATGTAGCCTAGGTGTGTAGTAGGATATCCTGTCCAGGTTTGTGTAAGTACACTCTATGATGGTTGTACAGGAACGAAATCCCCTAACTATGCATTTACCAGACTATATCCCCATTGTTAGCAACACATGACTATACTGAAATAATTGTGTGATACCGTCCTTCAATCTATTGCTGTAATGAATTGCATTGATTCTTGGGTTAACCAAACCTGGTCATGATTTATAATCTTCATAATCCTTTTTATATATTGTTGGGTTTGGTTTAGGCTTTCTATGTCTCTGTTTTTTAATTTATTTTTACTTTTTTTTTTTTTTTTTGAGACAGGGTCTCATTCTGTCACCCAGGCCCTAGGGCAGTGACACCATCACAGCTCACTGCAACCTCAACCTCCTGGGCTCAGTTATTCCTCCTACCTCAGCCCCTTTCTGAGTAGCTGGAACCACACGCATGCCACCATGCCTGGATAATTTTGTAGAGATGAGGTTTTGCCATGTTGCCCAGGCTGGTCTCAGACTACTGGGCTCAAGTGAACTGTCCGCCCAGCTTCTCAAAGTGCCGGGGTTATAGGTATGAACCACTGTGCCTTCCTGGTTTTCATACCTGGATTACACTAGCCTCATAAAATGAATTGGGGAGTGTTCTCTGGGTTTTTTTGTTGTTACTATTGTTCTATTGATTGATTGATTGAGATGGAGTTTTGCTCTTGTCACCTAGGCTGGAGTGCAGTGGTGCAATCTCGGCTCACTGCAACCTCGGCCTCCTGGGTTCAAGCAATTCTCCTGCCTCAGCCTCCCAAGTAGCTGGAACTACAGGCATGCACCACCACGCCTGGCTAATTTTTTGTATTTTTAGTAGAGACAGGGTTTCACCATGTTAACCAAGCTGGTCTCGAACTCCTTACCTCAGGTGATCCACCTGCCTGGGCCTCCCAAAGTGCTGGGACTACAGGCGTGAGCCACCACACCCAGCCTCTATTGTTCTCTTTATATGTTTTGTAGAACTCACCTCTAAATCCATCCAGGCCAGAGTTTTCAATCTTGGTTCAATTTCTTAAATATTTATAGGAATATTCAGGGTTTTTATTCATTACTGTGTCACTTTTAGTAAACTGTATTTTGCTAAGAATGAGTTCATTTTATCTAAATTTTAAACAGTTTTGGCATAAAGTTCATAATATCGCTGCAGGTTCTGTAGTCATGTCTTCTTTTCATTCTTGATACTGGTAGTTTGTGCCTTCTCTTTTTCTTTCTCAGCCTTGACAGACATTTACCAGTTTTATTATTCTTTTCAGTGACAACTGTAGCTTTGTAATTCCTTTTTTTTCTTTTCTTTTCTTTCTTTCTTTTTTTGACAGAGTCTCACTCTGTTGCCTAGGTTGGGGTGGCGTGATCTCAACTCACTGCAACCTCCTTCTCCCAGGTTCAAGTGATTCTCCCACCTCAGCCTCCCAAGTAGCTGGGATTACAGGTGCCTGCCACCATGCCAGGCTAATTTTTGTATTTTTAGTAGAGACGGAGTTTCACCATGTTGACCAGACTGGTCTCAAACTCCTGACCTCAAGTGATCTGCCTGCCTTGGCCTCTCAAAGTGCTGGGATTACAGGCATGAGCTACCACGCCCGGCCTGTAATTTCTTTTTATTCTGTGTTGTTTTCTATTTTGGTAATTTCTACTTGCTGTTATTTCCATCCTTTCATTTTGGGTTTAATTTTCTGGGGGCTTTTTCCCTTTTAGTTTCAACCGTTTTGTATCCTTGGGTTTTAGTTGTGTCTTGTTAAAGGCATATAGTTGTGTTTTATTCCAGCCTCTTAATCTTTGTCTTTTACTTGGGTCATTTGGTCCATTTACATTTAATTATATTTTAGTATATTTTGAGTTATATCTGTGGTCTTATGTGTTCTCTATTTGCACCACCTATTCCATGTTTTTTTTCTCTTGAAAAAATAATCTCTTGATTTATTTGAATCAAATGAATATTTTTATCATTCTATTTTCCCTTTGTTAATTTTGAAGTTTAAGCACTCTTTTCTGTTATCTTAGTGTGTATCCCAGAAATTACAGCATGCTTCCTAACACATCAAATTCTGATATTGATACCATTATTATCCTCCTGAACAGTGCAAGTGCTGTAGAACATGTTAATTTTATATAATGCCTTCCTTGACTTTTAGGCTGTGTTTTTCATGTATTTAAATTATATTTATGTGTATAAAAGCATAAATCCCATGTATTTCTATCATCTCCTATTTCTTATATTATTTGTATTGACTTGGATTTACCCACACACTTATCCTTTGCTTGTTCTGTATTCTTTCAGCATCTCTAAGGTTTTATCTGGGTTCATTTTCCTTGTGTCAGTCTGCTGGATGCAAACTTTCCATTTTTCTTAGTTTCAGAATTATTTCTTATATCCCCTACAGTCATGAAGGATATTCACTGGGTAGGGAATTGTAGATTGGCATTTTCTTTCCGTTAGATATCATTCTACTATGTTCTGTTATCCATTGATGTGGAGAATTCAGCTAGCAGGGGCTGTAACTTCTCTGAAGGTAGTGTCATTTTTTCTCAGGTTATTAAAAATTATTTCATCATCTTTTGTTTTCTGTAGTTTGTGATGTGTCTTAAGAGTGTGCATATATGTGTTTGAACCTTGCCTTAGGTTCTTTGTTTTTTCAGTCAGTATATTGATATTATTCATGGTTTTGGAAAATTCTCAGTCATTATTTCTTCAAATGTTGCTCTGCCCCTTTATCTCTTTCGTCACCTTTGTGATCAAATTAAATATTGGTAGAGGTATACCTTGTGGTATTTTCTATGTCTCCTACCTTCTTTTCTGTATTTTGCATGTTTTTTTTCTCCATGCTTTGGTCTTTTGTTTCTTCTGTCCTCTCTTACTGGTGTCTTTCTCTTCAGTACTGTTTAATCTGATGTTAATCTAGTCACTAATTTTTAAATGTTAATTATATTTTTCAGTTTTATAGTTTCTATTTCCTTTTTAAAATCTACTGTATTTAATTTTTTGACTGGGCGCGGCGGTGGCTCACGCCTGTAATCCCAGCACTTTGGGAGGCCGAGACAGGCAGATCACCTGAGGTCAGGAGTTCGAGACCAGCCTGGCCAACATGGTGAAACCCTGTCTCTACTAAAAATACAAAAAAATTAGCTGACGTGGTGACAGGCACCTGTAATTCCAGCTACTCGGGAGACTGAGGCAGGAGAATCGCTTGAACCCGGGAGATGGAGTGAGCCAATCAGCCTGGGCAACAAGAGCAAAACTCCATCTCAAAAAATAGATTAGATAGATAGATAGATAGATAGATAGATAGATAGATAGATAGATAGATAGATAGACTGTAATATTTTTTGCTTTTATTCTCTTGCAAAAAAAAAAAGCTCAGCTTTTATGTTCTAGGACATAATAAGCTTCATTATTTGATAATCTGTGCTGGATAATCTCAGTATATGAAGTCCCTGTGGGTTTGCTTTTATTGTCTGTTATTTTTGCTGGTTATTGGTCACGATCTCTTATCCCTTCATGTAGCTTATTCATTTTGATCTTGTGCTAGAAATTATGTTGAAAATTATTGGCCTAAGATGATGCTTTCTTTCTCCAAAGAGGAATTTTTGTTGTTGTTGTTGTTGTTGAGACAGGGTCTCACTCTGTTGCCCAGGCTGAAATGCAGTGGCTCAATCATAGCTCACTGAGCTTCTACCTCCCGGGCTCAAGTGATCTTCCTGCCTCAGCCTCCTGAGTAGCTGGGACGACAGGCACATGCCACCACAGCCGCTTAATTTTTTTTTTAATTTTTAGTAGAGACAGTCTCACTGTGTTTCCCAGGCTGGTCTTGAACTCCTGGGCTCAAGGAATCATCCTGCCTCTGCCCCTCAAAGTGCTAGGATTACAGGCATGAACCACCATGCCTGGCCCAAAGATTTGTATTTGCTTCTTCTACTGCGAACCTTCAGGCACTAGCTGTTTAAGACTTTGTTACTCAAGATTCAAGGCTTAGACTTTCAGTGCCATCTAGACGTAAAGCCAGGTTGCAAGTCTGTGAAGGGGCTGATTGCTTCTAGTTCACCCCTAGCTCTTTAGGGCACCAACTCAGTGCTGGAGAGTAGAGTTTATCAGATTCTCTTGAATTCTGACTCATTTTCCCTTTTGAGCCCAGGAATTAGAGACCAGCCTGGGAAATATAGTGAGACCTCATCTCTAAAACAGTTTAAAAATTAGCCAAACATGGTGGTATGCGCCTATAGTCCCAGCTACTCAGGAGACTGAGGCGGGAGGATCACTTGGACACAGGAGGTGGAGGCTACAATGAGCTAAGATGATGGGAGACATCATCTAGTCTACCATTACAAGAAGCAGAACTCTAGCAATATATTTAAAACTCTTTTAATGTAGTTTTCATATTATTCTCCATAAAGATTTACCAATTTATATTCACACATGGTAAATAAATGTATCTATGTTTACATTTTGATAGGTCAAAAGGATGTTTCGGTTTAATTTGCATTTATTTTATCATTAGTGTGGTCAAATATTTAAAAGTATGTTTACCCATTTCTTTTGCATCTAGTCACTTTCATTAGTTGTTTAGTTTTCTTTAGTTGTTTTAGTTGTAAGAATTCTTTTTTGTTTGTTTGTTTGTTTTTGTTTTTTGTTTTTAATAGAGATGGGCTTTCCCTTGCTTGCCTAGGCTGGTTCTGAACTCCTGGGCTCAAGCAGTCCTCCCACATTGGCCTCCCAAAGTGCAGGGATTACAGGCATGAGCCACCGTACCTGGCGAAGAATTCTTTATTTGCTAAGGATATTTACCTTTTTCATATATTTGTAAGTATTTTCCCCAAATCTGCCTGTTTTATTTTGCTTATTGATTTTTTTAACATGTAGAATATTAAAATTCTGTCAGAAAATTACAGATAAGCAATAAGCAATAGGGAAGGCTAGAATGAACTCTTAGCTACTAGATTAGAGTTGAAGACAGCAATATAATCTCATATTGAATTTATTATATGTACACACACATGCACACATACACATACATGTACAGATATATACAGAAATCATCATAAATTATATGTGCATACATGAATTAGTACACATACATTCCTAGCTCTGTCCACTTAGAGAGCCTAAAGCATACCCACACCTAGATTTTTGTTTCTGAATGTCCTCCTTTAATTTAAGCAGCCAGGGATCCTTGGAGAAATGATTATAAATTCTAGGGCTGGAACAGAGAAAATAATAAACATGAAGCATCTTAGAGTGCCTGAAGGTAAGGAAGTATTCAAAAAGATGGGGGCATATCAGAGAGACATAGGAACCAACCTGAAAGCACTTCCAGTGACCAAAACTGGAACAATTTGAGCAAAAAATAACATAGAATTAGATTATAATCCAAAGTATAAAATAAATACATATGAGTGCATAGTGATATAAAGAAATAATTAGATGAACAATTGAGAGAGAAAAAAAAGAAGAATTCCAAGTGTTCGGTATAGATAATTTCCCTCCACCCTTGAGTGTAGGTTGGACTTAGTAACTCACTTTCAAAGAAGTATGGAGAGGGAAATAGTAACTTTACAGTAGAGAGAACTAACAGATTATCTTCACCAAGTGATCAAATTAGCATTACCAGTGATAATTCCTGTGTATATCATCTGCTCCTTGATGTGATGTGATGAGAAGGGCATTTCACCTCTGATATTCTTCCCAAGAAACCCATAACCCTGACCTAGGCAAGAGGAAGACGTCAGACAAACCCAAATTGAGGAACATTCTATAAAATACTTGGCCAGCATGCTTTAAAACTATCAAGGTCGTGAAAAACAAGTAAAGACTAAGAAACTGTCACCAACCAGAGGAGACTAAGGAATCTAGACAGCTAAATGTAACGTGGAATCCTAAATGGGATCCTGCAAGAGAAAAAGTATATAGTTGACAAACTGATGGAGTCCAGGTAAAGTCTGAAGTTTAGTTAATAGAAATGTACCAGAGTTACTCTTAGCTTTCACAAGTGTACTATAGTTACTTAAGACGATAACACTAGAGGAAGTTCGTTTAGTGGTATACAGGAGCTCTCTGTACAATCATTCCTCGGTATATATCCAGGGGATTGGTTCCTGGAACCTCATGTGTACTAAAATCCACGCATCTCAAGCTCTGCAGTCAGCCCTGTGGAACCCATATATAGGAAGTCGGCCTTCCGTATAGGCAGGTTTCACATTTGGCAAATACTGTATTTTTGATCTGCATTTAGTTGAAAACATTCTGCATATAAGTGGACCCACACAGTTCAGACCTGTGTTGTTAAAGGATCAACTGTACTATCTTTACAACTTTTACGTAAATCTAAAATTTTCTAAAATAAAAAATTTCCTTTACTCTAAACAAACAAAAAAGAAACCATGAGTTTACACCATTTCCAGTTTAAAATAGCAATTACAGATTTTTATTTGTAAGGCAGTTATTAAATAATAAGGAATTATTATAAGTAATTTTGGTATTATATAACAAAAAAGAGTTCTTACCTTTTGGAGATAAGTACTGAAATATTTATACATAATGCTTTTGTTTTTGTTTTTTTGAGACAGGGTCTCACTCTATTGCCCCAGCTGGAAGGTAGTAGCCCCATCTCGGCTCACTGCAACCTCCACCTCCCAGGTTCAAGCGATCCTCCTGCCTAAGCCCCCCAAGTAGCTGGGACTACAGGTGCGCGTCACCATGCCCAACTAATTTTTGTATTTTTTGTAGAGACGGCATTTCGTCATGTTGGCCAGGCTGGTCTCAAACTCCTGAGCTCAAGTGATTCACTTGCCTCTGCCCTCCCAAAGCGCTAGGATTACAGGTGTGAGCCAGTGCACCCAGTCATTTATGCATAATGTTTTCTTGATGTCTGGGATTTGCCTCAAAATCAAGCAGTAGGTAGGTAGTGGGTACTGTGTTGGAATACAGGTGAAACAAGATTGGCCGATGCGTTGTTAATTGTTAGAGCAGTATAATGAAGGTATGAAACTCTGTAATTTCTACTTTTGAAATTTTCCATAATATAAAGTTTTTTTAAGTGAGAAAGAAATTACAGATTTTTAACTTTTTAAGTTTTGTATTTGTATATCTTATCTCTGAAAATCTGGGTTCCTTGCCACATTAATATACTTATTTGCTTCATCCTACTAGTTTAAATATGCAATAAAAATAAGACTACTGAATGCAGGTTAGGATTTCTTTGCACTTCTTTTCATCTGAAGGGTGTATCCCACAGGAATGCACAATCAAAACGCTGGGTTTTAAAGAAATTTTAAATAACTCTTCTCATTGTGATTATGCCACAAGCTTGATATAGATAGATTTAAATTTGTTTGTTTCCGTTTGTTTGTTTTTTTATTTAAATAGTTTTTATTACAGTTTTAGATTCACATACAGCTATAAGAAATATAGATCCTTGTAGACTTTGCCCAATTCTTCCCAGCATTAACATTCTGTAAAACTATTGTGTTACAGCCAGGATATTGACACTGATACAATCCACTAATCTTATTCAGATATCTGCATCAGTTTGTTTTAATTTTTAAAATTGTCTTTTTTTCTCCTTGCTTTAATTTTGTTTTTAGATTATGAAAAGCATGTGTATGATTACACAAAGTCAAACCTGTGAATAGGATTCATTCAGAAAAGTCTGGTTTGTATCCCTGTCCCCATTCACTTTCTTGCCCTAAAGAAAACTATTTTTAAAAATTAGTTATTTTATTTTTCCATTATTTTTATTTGAAAATATGAGAAGATATGTATATGATTTTGTGCCACCCCCCTTCTTACACACTTCCATATATTCTCTTCTAAACCTTGATTTTTAAAAAATTTTAATATGAAAACACTAGGGATCACTCCATGGCAGTAAGTAGACATCTTCTTTCCCATGTATGCCTGCTGAATACTCCATTATGGTATAGAACTGTTTATTAAACCATTCCCCTAATGATGGACTTTGGGATTATTTTCAGCATTCTTTTACTACATGAATAACCTTGTGCATACATTATTTCATAGTGTTGCTAATGTCAGATTCCTTCCTTAAATGTTGTGTCATTTTGCATTGCCACCAGCACTGTGTGAGAGTTGTAGGCTTTAATTTTAAATTGTGATTTAAAGGACTAAACTAATCTCTGTCATATCAATTAGTATATGTCTTACTTCATTAAAAAACTGTACTCATATGTATAAGGTTAGACAAAGAGAGTCATAGATAAATTCTGATTTATTTTATGGCCCTCATTCATATCTGTGGACTTGACCAGAGTGCTTTTAACTAGAGTGGGTCTCTTACCATTGTAAGGTCACTAGGTCTAAGAAAATTTGTAATACTCAGGAATAGAGAGAAGGTCATCTGTCCCTCTGCCATTTGTTTACTTTAGATAATAGGCAGAGTCATTGAATCTTATTAGGAAATATAAAAAACATACTTGCTCTTTATGCCAGACTCGAAAAAGTACTAAAACTATTCATATTTCTTATACACACCATTGAGAGCTCAAGAGGTTCACAGGAAATAAAGGCAAGATTTTGATGGGACTTTTAAGACATGGCAAGGATTTGGGGTTTATCTCGAAGATGTGGAAGATGTGGATGCCATCCTAAGGCATATGATCAGATCACCATTTTTAAAGGTTTGTTTTTTTTTTTTGGGGGGGGGGCTACAGTATGGCTATAGTGTAGGAAGGAACACATTTGGATGTGGGGAGAATTGGGAGGCCATTGCCGTTGTTCAGTATAGATATTGATGGCTAGGATAGATCAGTGTCAGCAGAGAGCAACAGAAGTGAATTAGGAATTAGAAAGGATAGGGTTTGATGGTTAGATAAAGGAAGTAAAGGAGGAAGAGAAGTCAAAGCTGACTTGCCATCTCTGGCTTGGGCACCTGATATATGATGGTGCCATTGACTAACTTGGGCAACCCTGGAAGCAGATGATGCAATATACTTTGGACATGTTGAGTTTGAAGTCTCTGTAAGATATCTGAATGAAATGACTAAATAGGAAGTTAGGTATGTGAATTAGGAGCACAGAGAGAGATCTTGGGTAGATACAGAGATTTGGGAATGATTGCTACTTAGATGATTTAGAAGAGTATATAGAGGGAGAAGAAAAAAGGACTTGAGGACTGAGGTTCTTCCAAATTTTGAAGGTTGTAAAACAGGAGGAATAGCTAGCAAATGAGATAGAGAAGGAATAGTTGAAGAGATAGACAATCATGACAGCAATGAGTTGCAGAAGCCAGGAAAAAAAAGTATATCAGGAACAATATTATAGGAAAATGAAGGGTTTGGGTAATTTTTAGTTCCATCCTTTACAATATTGTAGGAAAATGAAGGGTTTAGGTAATTCTTAGTTCCATCCTTTACTAAATTCCTGTATTGTTCAACTAGTTTCCAGTGTTCATGCTCTGCACAGCTCCCATTCGGCCTCATTTCTGAGATGTGCTGCCTTTTTGGTATCTGTTGGTATCTCTTTGCTGCCATTTGGTATCCCTATCTGATATCTCATTTCCTTAGTGAGGGACATAGTGAGTGAAAGAACATTAGAGGCTAAATGGAAAGGCCTATACTGTTGTCCTAGCTCTGTCACCAACTTTATTTAGTAATTTTGTTTCTTTATGCCTATTTGTGAGATATAGCTAGAATATCAGGACAGAGATGGCTACACATGGAAACAATTACAATGAGAGGTAAGGAGAGAGAGGAAGAGAAAGAGCCATCACAGAGGAGCTGATACTGAGACTTGAAGGATGACCAGGAGTTTGCCAAGTGGGACTGGCAAGGATGAAACTAGACAAAAGTAGTAAATATATTATAAAGATACAGAAATATCATAAAACTTCCTTTTTGAGACAGGGTCCCACTCTGTCTCCCAGACTGGAGTGCAGTAGCACAATCATGGCTCACTGCAGCCTCAACCTCCTGGGCCCAAGCAGTCTTCACACCTCAGCCTCCAAGTAGCTAGGACTACAGGTACACGCTGCCACACCCGGATACTTTTTGTATTTTTTTGTAGAGACGGAGTTTTGCCATGTTGCCCGGGTTGGTCTCAATTTCCTGGGCTCAAGTGATCCATCTGCCTCCGCCTCCCAAAGTGCTAGGATTACAGACATGAGTCACCACACCTGGCAAAATAATAAAATTTAAAGAAAGAAAATAGAATGAAGCCAGGCCTCATAGGAACTAGGAAAAAAGATATCAGGAACCCAAGTTATTGCTCTCTTCATTCCTTAGGGTTTTGCATCTACTTTGCTCTGGAAGAACCAGCTTTCTCCATTTATTCAAGCGCCTGCACATGACCCCAAAACAGGCACCCCAGTTTCCAAAATTTGTATGACCTTGAAACCCAAGTAATTTCTTTCTTCTTTTCTTACTTCACATTCCAGACAGAGAAAAAATAAACTGAATGAGTGAATGTATCTATCTGATTATCTTAGTTTACCCCCCTTTTTTCTACAACTGAGTGGCCTAAGTTGTTGACTTAACCCCCCTATAAATAACATTCTTTTGAATTAGGGCTCTGTTTTATGTCCAACCAGTGGCAAACAGAAGCCCACTGCTGTTTCCATGCTTGGGCTGGGGCTCTAGATGGGAGAGTTTAATAGAATATAGATGGCAAATCGACTATATGAGTGGGAAAAGAGAGGCATTACAGGCAGGCAAAGAGCATGTAGAATGAATGGCCAGAAATATGAGCCAGCTTGTGTGGTTGGGGCACCGCTAATGGTGGTGGGCTATGACTTTGGAGCAAGGTGCAAGATGAGAGAATAGAGATTAGTTTGGATATGTAAAAATAAAACCATTGGCAAGTATGAAAGAGAAGCTGAGAGTCATGGAGGCCAGTTGAGAATATCCAACACACATAAACAGGAATTCTACAAGTAGAGCATAGAGGGAATTGTGAAGAAAAGAGACCTTATTCAAAAAGATAATAGCCCAAAACTTTCCCAAATTGAAAAAACATTGTAATCTCAGATAGATGTAAGGTTTGGAGAAGAAAACTGCTAATTTTCTTGGATCATTTGAGTGTATGGTGGTTGTAGGACACCCACCTGTAGGTGTCTACTCCAAACTGCCTGAGTCTGGCCCCCAGGAGGAGAACCTAGGCTAGCAATAAGAGTTTAGGAGGCATTACCATTAGCACAGGGTCCATTTCACTTCTTGGCACCTCAGTTTCTACCCTAGCAACTTTTGAGGATGAAATGAAGTATAAAAGTACTCTGATATTCACAACACTACATAGTTTTACCATTATCTTCATTTTCATTGTCATGAATTCTATTTGGTATAGAGTCTCAGTATTAGAGGAGAAGAGCTAAGGAACCTGGAGCCAGATTGCCTATGTTCAAATCCTGGCTCTGTTACTTTGTAACCGTGTGACCTTGGACAAGTTATATAACATTTGTCTTAAGCCTCAATTTCCTCATCTGTGAAAGAGTACCTGTCTCCTAGTATTTTTATGAGGATTAAATAAGTTATTACTTGTAAAGCACTTTAAATGGCACTTGGCATGTAGTTAAATGGGCAGTAAATCTTTGCTATTAGCTATTAACGTACCTGCATTTAACAGGAATCTTCAGTGTCTTATTCCAGAGGAGTGACTAATGTAAAAACCATAGTCTATGAGGATAATAAATTTAGGTATCTGTGTCTTCCTGTAATACTCAAAGGATCAGTTTAGTTAACTGCTGCCTTTTGTCTATGTAAAGAGTTTTGTGGCTGTTTGCAAATTGCTCATGATATTATTTGAACACTCAAGGACTTCTATGTTTTTCTTGGTAATGTCTGAAACTTGGAAATAATTCATGGGCATATGGGATATTCTCCTGAGAACACAATAATGGTTCCATTTTTCTTGCTAAGTTGGAACAATTTAATCTTGAGCAAATACCTATGCTTGTGCTTCTGTTTTTGTTTATATCTGTATACATCTGTAGTTTTACAAATGCCAATATTGACATTTTCATTTTAGCCAGGAACTTGCCTTAAAGTAAGATTACATTAGCTAGTTTGATAAATTAACTGTATGATTATCTTGTAATCCCCGGTATGTTTGTTCAAGGTGAGATCATTTTCCAGATTCATCCTTTACCTGTACCACCTTCCTGATCTGCAAGGCCATATCAGGGCTGGCATGGTTATTTACAGTTATTTAGATGTTCTGTGAGACAGACAAACAGAAGACATGACACGAGTAGAACTGTCAAAAAAAATGACCCCAAATCCTTGAATTCCACAAGCGACTAGAAGGAATTTGTTGTGGTTTTCATATCTACATCGTTTGAAAGGGCACTCCCTCTCCTGGAGATCAGGAACTTTACTATTAGTGGTGGCAGGGGCTGCACTGATACACCTGCCTCTGAATGAAGAGAAGGTTTTGAGGAGCAAGAGGGAGAACTTATTTCTAGAGAGAAGAATGGAAATAAGGGCTAGCGAGACTTAGGAACAATCACAGATACTCATCCATCCCACAGTTACAAGAACTTACACAGGATAGCAAGCAAACTGATGCATTGGTTATGATTGCTTTGGTTTGGGGTGGCAGAGGATCCATCCCAGCTTCTACCTGCAAAAGTAAGTGGGACTAGGTCAAAGGTCTAAGAAACTTAAAACAAAAATGTGTTTAAACTAGCTGAGCTAATACATCTGGTAGATAAAGAATTGCACATAAAATATTTGTATAATAATTATTTTTTTGAAATAATGAAGTTAAAAAATTTGGGGAGAGAGGGCTGGATAGAAAAGAGAGAAGCTTGAGAACTTGGGCCTTTAGACACTGCAAGCATAACTGGGGCCATTTAACTAACCAATGTCCTAGTTGAACAGAGCTCATTTTGAGTATAGAAACAATAGTAGCTTGGAAACTTAGTTCTACCTAACACCATGAAACCCTGTCTGTCTCCTGGTCAGTTGGGAAATAACTTGTGAGGATTTCAGTAATTAAAAAAATAATCCCCTTGAAGAATTAGAATGTCACTGTTCTCTCAATAACCCCCTAAGTCCAAGTTAAGGCAATAGCAACCTCCTCCTTCAAAAAGGTAAACAGGAAGCATGGAGTTATACAGCGGGCTGAGAATCAAGAGACTGAGGTTCTAGTCCTATCTGCTATTAATTAGTTACTAACCTAAAGCAAGTCTCTTAAAATTCCAGTTCTAAGATTCTGTGATGTAACTCATTGTGATTTATATCTGGAGGTCCCTCCCCCTCACTTTAGTGTTAGAGGTTAGGGAGGTGGGTGTTTAGCTGTGAGAATTAGTGAGTACACTGAGGACTAACAGTAAAGTTCCTACATGGTAGAAGCTAGAACAGAATAGGGGCTATTGCTCTCATCTGCCTTGCTTTTTTTCTGAAAATTATTAGAAAACCATACAGATATGTATGTTAACGTAAACAACAAATCCAGAGGTCATCTTAGAATTATTTGCTATCCCTTGTAGCTGGAGTTTCCTTATCCACTAGGAGGCACCATCACCATTGTCAGACAACGTTGATTGGGGTCAGGAGCTCTTGATCCTTTAAGCAATTGGAGAGGAAAAATGTCTAGAAAGAAGGAAAAATAGGTAAATATAGGACCCTGGAAATTGTGACAAATCAATCTTTGATATCTAGATGGACACTAGAACCGTTCTCAGTTTCTAAAATTCGATAAACAGTATTTCAGACTACATATCAATTTTATAAGTGGCAAAATCTTTCAAGGCAGTCTTTTTTTCAAAGAAACAAATCTGTAGGATATGAAAAAAGACTTTAAAAATTACTAAGCCAAATCCCATCTTTATTGAGGAGTCATGGTCAACCCAGAAAGGTTAAGTATTATGATCAAGATCTGCCAGGCAGTTAAAGGTAGACTTGAGTCTAGAACCAATGTGTAGGGGAGCATTTCTCATTGATTTTGGCCATCCCAACACCTGAACTCTCTTCAAGTATTTGGAGAATCCCTCATTTTAAGAGTCTTGATAGGGGAAAAATCCCATATTCTACTATAAAAGTTAAAAATGGCAGATATTTGCACTACTAAACATTTAGACCCACAGAGCTACCACAGGCCACACTTGGCATCAGATTCACTTAGAAGGATACAGGACAGGGGAAAGGAAAAACAGCTTTTTAGTCAGGCAACACTAGGCATTCCTCTTCAGTAGGAGTCCTTTCAGTAGTATATACAATAAAGTTCAGTAAATATAACAGGGAAAAGAAGGATTTTTAAATAGTGTCGAGAAAACAACAATTCAGAAATCAGTTTAGATTCACCCTTCCCTACACACATACACATACAACAAAAAAACTACAAACAAAATAGAGTTAATAGAAGCTAATCAAATCATAGAAAAGCTAGCAAAAGATAAAATTATTTAACAGATCTTTAGAGAGCTTTTAAAACTTCAAAAAACTGGTATCCACAAAGAAAAAAAGCATCAATAGATTTAACAAAAATTGAAAAAAATAGAAAATTAATTTGCTTCAATCTTGACATAAAAGATTTACATTCTATTGAACATAAAGAATTCACCCCAATGAAAGGGAAGATATTAAGCTTCATACACAAACAGGCAAGGACAGGAATAGACAGCTTCCACCAAAAGAACTACAATTGATAAAGAGGCATTTGGGGATATGCTCAGTCATTTTAATGTCTTTGACAGTATATCAGAATTGCTTTATTAAACAGTGAATATTCCCTTTCTCCATTGAAAAGGTGAAGGTTTCTTTCTACTTGCATATCTTGATTAACAATCCTGAAAAGCACCATTCATATTGAAAAAATATGATTATATCCTATTTACAGTATCAATGCAGGAGGAAGCCTTAACTCCAGTTATAGCACCTCAGGCATTCCCAACCCCAAACCCACCTGCTATGTTGGCACATTTCCTGGTGCTCTAGGCCTTATTGTTGTTTGTCGGAAGAAATGCCTTGAAATGCTACTATCCTCTTAACTACCACGTAGTCACCACCACTCCCCCACGCTGTCACTCTTGCTTCTTGAGGACCTATCACAGAGGCTGACCACTCCATGAAGACTTTCTTTTTCTTTTTCTTTTTTTTTGAGACAAAGTCTTGCTCTTGTCACCCAGGCTGGAGTGCAATGGTGCGATCTTGGCTCGTTGCAACCTCTGCCTCCCGGGTTCAAGCAATTCTACTTCCTCAGCCTCCCAAGTAGCTGGGATTACAGACACCTGCCACCACGCCTGGCTAATTTTTGTATTTTTAGTAGAGACGGGGGTTTCACCATGTTG
The DNA here is from genome assembly GCF_007565055.1 of Rhinopithecus roxellana. Classification (NCBI taxonomy): domain Eukaryota; kingdom Metazoa; phylum Chordata; class Mammalia; order Primates; family Cercopithecidae; genus Rhinopithecus; species Rhinopithecus roxellana. The sequence continues at coordinate 67,284,786 of NC_044555.1, read as the reverse complement.
GCCAGGCTGGTCTCGAACTCCTGACCTCAGGCGATCTGCCTGCTTGGGCCTCCCAAAGTGCTGGGATTACAGGTGTGAGCCACTGCGCCCAGCCCATGAAGACTTTCTTAATCTCTCCTTCTGTAATGTAGGCTCTTAGAAGATGGAATCTTCATGTAACTGGTCCTTCTATCCTCTACAAATAGTAGATGTTTAATGATTGAATACTGAATAAAACATAATCCCCCCACAACTACGGAATAGTTTAGATGGGGATAGGGTGAAAAAGATTGTGTGTACATGACTCCTTTCTTTCAGAAATGAATTCACCACCAACAAATATTTGTAAATACTCATCAGTATGTGGGATAGTATGCTGAAGATAAAATACCTGTTTATGCTCTCTATTTGTCTATAGACAGTTGTACAGACCAGAAGGCACCTACCCATGAAATAAATAATAATAACTGCCAGGCGCAGTGGCTCACCCCTGTAATCTCAACACTTCGAGAGGATGAGGTGGGAGGATCACTTGAGACCAGCCTGGGCAATGTAACAAGATTCCATCTCTAGAAAAAAATTTAAAAATTAGCCAGACATGGTAACACTACTTGGGAGGCTGAGGCAGGAGAATCACTTGAACCTGGGAGTTCAAGGTTACAGTAAGCTGTGATTGCACCACTGCACTTCAACCTGGGTGACAGAGCAAGACTGCCATTCTTGATTTGTAAATAAATACATACGTACACACAAACAAACAACTTGTAGTGTGGGTCTAAATGACCATAGAGAGGCACAGATTCTTAGGGCCTCATAAGTTCATTGGAAGAAACAGGAGCTAGAATAGGCAGGCAGGCTTGTAGGAAGTTGATAAAGGGCATCAACACCAGTCAGATGGGTGGAAAGGTGAAGAAAGGACATCCCAGGCAGAAGCATAAAGAATGCAAAAGTGTTGGGAAAAGATGGTAGTTATGGGACATTTGTGAAGATGTCAAAACCATACCACAAACAAAGCCCTGAATTAGAAAAAAAAATAGAATTAAAGTTTTGTTTAAAAAAAAAAAGACTGATTTGTATATGCAAAGATTACAGCATTTATCAACAAACTTACTAAATACAGATAATTCATTTAAACTAAATCAATAATATAGTATTCATATGTATCATCTGGAAAGATGGGGACACAGGCTCAGCATTTTGAAAATGCCCCTGGATGGTTCTGGAACATGGGGCCCCCATAATAGGCATGAAAATGGATTTCATATACAGAGCCTTTCTTTACATTATGATTTTACCTACTTAGTTGTAATCCCTTGTCTTCCATTAAGTAACTGAAAGCCTAGAGCAGAAGTGAGGAAGTTTCCCTCTTTGTAAACTGAGCATTTTGTGGAGGATAATGCATGGACTCTAAGTCAGCTCGCCTGAGTTGGAATCCAGGCTCTACCCCTTACAAGCTGTGTGAGCTCTTGGTCAAGTTACTTAACCTTTGCTGTTTCTCAGTTTTCTCCTAAGTAAAATAGGGGAGATAGTCATAATACCTATCTTGTAGACTTCTCATGTAAACATTGAATGAGTTAATGCATATAAGGGACTTAGAAAATACCATTCATGGGGAGTGGAGAGGGGGGAGAGATAGCATTAGGAGATATACCTAATGTAAATGACGAGTTAATGGGTGCAGCACACCAACATGGCACATGTATACATATGTAACAAACCTGCACATTGTGCACATGTACCCTAGAACTTAAAGTATAATTAAAAAAAAAAAAGAACTCCAAAAAAAAAAAGAAAAAACAAAATACCATTCACTTAGTAAGCACTCAATGAATGCTAGCTTTAGTTATTTATTACAGCAAAATAAGGTTACTTCTGTCTTTGAACTGTATGTAAAATAAACCAAGCAGTTTAGGTTTGGCTACATCTGCTTCACTCAGTATTTTATCTTCAGGATTCAGCCATATTCCTTTGTGTAGCTGTGATTAATTTCCTTTCATTGCTATATGGTATTCTATTGTGTGACTATACCCATTTTATCTATTCTACTATTGATGGACATTGGTTTGTTGACAGTTTGTGACCGTTGTGAACAATGCTGCTATGAACATTCAGGTACACATATCCTGGTCCATGTAAGCACACATTTCTTTGAAGAGACTGTGTTTGCCCAGTATCCTCCTTCATCATAAATCAAGCCTCTCTATATGTATGGATCTGTTTCTAGGCTCTCTGTTATGCTCTGTTGTGCTATCTGTCCTAGTATCAATGTCATACACTTAATTACTGAGGTTTATAGGACATCCCGTACACGGTAGCTGTGGACATGGGGGCGGAGGCTAAATTTTGAAATCAAGTACAGGAAAAACTCCAGGAGGTGTTATTCTTCCAGAATATCTTGAGTCTTCTTGGCCTTCTGCAATTCTGTATACATTTTAGATTCTGCTTTAGAGTTTCCACAAAACCTGTTGGGATTTTCATTGAAAGTCTGTTAAATCTATGCTTCAACTTGGAAGAGATTGGCTGTTTACAATATTGAATCTTCTTGTCCGTGAACAGGATAATTTTCTCTCCATTTATTTCATTTGTTTAATGTCTTTTAAAAAAAATCATACTTTTCTCCACAGAGATCCTATACACCTTTCTTTTAGATTTATTTCTACATTGTTAAAGAAACACTCTTTTAAAATTTCACATAACTTCAATGATTTTGCTAAACTCTGATTAGTTCTAATTTTAACTTAGATTATTTTGGATATTCTGTATATACCATCTGTAATTAATGACTTTCTTCCTTTTCTATTCTTACATATTTTATTTCTTTATCTTGCCTTACTGCCGTGGCTAGGACCTCCCAGAGTAATGTTGAGTTTAAGTTGTTAGAGTGGACTTTCTTGACTTGTTCCTGATCTAAGAGTTTTTTAAGTTTTTTAATCACAAATACATAGTTTTAAGTGTTTTGATGTTTATTGACATGATCACATAATTTTTCATCTTTAGTCTATCAATGTACACAATTTTATTAATTCCAAATGTTAAAAGTTTTGCATTGCTGAGGTAAACCCAATTTGGGCCTGGTGTAATTCTTATATATTGCTTGATTTGGATTGTTAAACTTTTGTTTACGTTACTTGCATCTATGTTCTTAATGAGGTTGTCTTTGAATTATCTCATACTGTCCATAGTAGGTTTTAGTATAATATAGATTGAACAATTTTCATAAAGTGAGTTGGAAACTATTCCTACTTTTTATTTGTTTTATTTCTCCTTGGAATGTTCAATAGAACTTGTCAGAAATGGACTGGGCATGATGGCTAACGCCTGTAATCCCAGCACTTTGGGAGGCCGAGGCGGGCAGATCAGGAGGTCAAGAAATCGAGACCATCCTGGCCAACATGGTGAAACCCTGTCTCTACTAAAAATACAAAAATTAGCTGGGTGTGGTGGCGCACACCTATAGTCTCAGCTATTCAGGAGGCTGAGGCAGGAGAATCTCTTGAACCCACGAGGTGGAGGTTGCAGTGAGCCAAGATGGCACCACTGCACTCCTGCCTGGTGACAGAGCGAGACTCCATCTCAAAAAAAAAAAAAAACTTGTCAGAAATGGCATCTAGGCCTACAGTTTTCTGTCTCAGAAGATTAAGTTACTGATTCAATTCCTTGAATCAGTAAAGGATTATTCAGGTTTTCTAATTCTTTTTGTTAATTTTGGTTAGTTTTATTTTTCTGAGAATTTGTCAGTTTCATATACATTTTTAAATTTGTGACATAAAGTTTCAGTATCATCTTTTATTTCTGCAGCATATGAAATGATATCTCCTTCTTCATTCTTAATACTGGGTGCTATATGTGTCTTTTCTCTTTTCTTTTTGTTATCAGTCTTGCCAGAGATTCATCATTTCACAGGGAACAACTTTTAGCTTTGTCACTTCCTTTAATATGTTTGTCTTCCATTTCATTAATTTCTGCTTCTATTTCCTTTCATCTAATTTGTTTGAATTTAATTTGATGATCTTTATGTAACTTACACAGGTAGATGTTTAGTTCTTAAATGTTTAGCCTTTCTCTTTTTTTGAGACAGGGTCTCACTATGTTGTTCAGGCTGGAGTGTAGTGGTGCAGTCATGGCTCACTGCAGCCTTGACCTCCCAGGCTCAAGCAGTTTGGCTGTCTCAGCCTCCTGAGTAGCTGAGACTACAGGCCCCACCATGCCCAGCTAATTTTTTTATTATTATTATTTGAAGAGGTGGGAGTCTCACTATGTTGCCCAGGCTGGTCTCGAACTCCTGGGCTCAAGTGATCCTCCCACCTCAGCCTCCCAGAGTGCTGGGATTACAGGTGTGAGGCACTGCACTTGGCCAGCCTTTCTTTTCTAATATGTACATCTACAGCAGTAAATTTCCCTCTAAGTACTGTTTTACCTACATTTTACAAGTTTTGATGTATTTACTGTTATTATTATTCAGTTTAAAATATTTTCTAATGATTTATTCTGAGATCTATGTAATAAAAGTATATTGTCTAGTTTCCAAATGTTAGGAATTTTCTAAATTTATTAATCGTTTTAAAATTTATTTATTTACTTTTTTAGAGATGAGGTCTTGCCCCAAAGCCCAGGTTGGAGTGCAGTGGTGTGATCATAGCTCACTGCAGCCTCGAACTCCTGGATTCAATCAAGCCTTCCACCTCTGCCTCCAGAGTATCTGGGACTATAGGCGTATGCTACCATGCCCAGCTAATTTTTAAATTTTTAGTAGAGAAGGAGTCTCACTGTGTTGCCCAGGCTAATCTCAAACTCCTGGCCTCAAGTGAGCCTCTCACCTCGGCCTCCCAAAGTGCTGGGATTATAGGCATGAGCCACTGCACCTGGCCTTTATTAATCATTTCTAAGAATCTATTTGTTGCTTTGCTTTTTCTCTATTTTTTTTTTTTTACTTCATTAATTTCTGCTTATTATTTCCTTCTGCCTTCATTGGGTTTAATTTGCTGTTTTTTTAAAACATGTCTCATGATGAGATGTCACTGACTTAGTAACTTTTCATATTTTCTAGTATTTTAAGTCAGCATTCACAATGTTTCTGTTAAATTTCTAATTAAAGTTTTAAAACAAGTTTATGGATACAAACTACTTTGTAAGTGCCGTTTCATCTGCATTCTGCTTTTTTTTTAACAGAACTGATTTCCTATGACAAAAGTATAGTGCCTATTCATTTTTTTAAAAAGTAAAGGTAAAAAGAAGAAAACAAAAAATTTCAAATACAATTCTACCCAGTCTTTAACACCCCATTTTAATACCAAAGCCTTCACGCTGCATCATATACATAAATATGCATGTATATATTTATACATGTTAATGTATTATGAACATCTATGTCAATAAATGTATGTCTGTAACATCATTTAATGGCAATATAATATTCTACTCTACCCCAATTTATGTAACCATTCTTCTATTGTTGGGCATTTAGGTTGTTTCTAATTTCTCCCTATTATAAATAGCTGTGATAAACCCTTCTCATTAAAACTTGACCAATATTCCTAATTATTTCCCTTGGAAGGAAATAATTGAGTCAAAGGACATGTACATGTTTAAGGTTTTTGTCATGCATTATAAAATTGCCCTTCAGAAAATTGTATTGGTGTATTTTTCTATCAACAGTGGATTACCTAATTTAAGCAAGGTTTCTCCAATGCCAAGTTGTGTTTGTAACATGGATCACCAACTTCTTAAACTGTAAGATTGGACCTATGCCCCTCCTCCTTTCAGCCATTTTTCTATATTTGTGGTCTATTAATGGCAAAACCATGATCTAGAAATGTAATGCACCAATCCTGTACAAGTTCTTTTCATTGTCATTGTTAGGAATATGTTTTGCTAGGCACGGTGGCCCACACCTATAACCCCAGCACTTTGGGAGGCCAAGGCAGAGGGGATCACTTGAAGCCAGGAACTCAAGACCAGTCTGGCCAACTCAGAGAAACCCTATCTCTACTAAAAATACAGAATTTAGCTGGACGTGAGGTGCGTGCCTGTAATCTCAGCTACTCCAGAGGCTGACGCAGGAGAATAACTTGACCCTGGGAGGTGGAGGCTGCAGTGAGCCAAGATCATGCCATTGTACTCCAGCCTGGGCAACAAGCAAGACCCTGTCTCAAAAAAAAAAAAAAAAAAAAAAAAGTTCTAATTTTCATTATGATGATTTCTCATTTGATTAATTGGTTATTTAGCATGATTTCTCAATGTCCAAGCATTTAAGGTTTTCTAGTTATTTTGTTAATTTATTACTACTTTGTGGTTAGGAAACATACTCTGAGTGCTTGTTTCTTGCTGAAGTTTTTAGGCTGAGCTTTTGTCTCCATGGTAAGCATTGAGGTTTTGGGTTTTTTTTTTTTTTAACCTTTTTTGGTGGGAGGGGATGGGGTCTTGCTCTGTTGCCCAGGCTGGAGTGTACTGACAGAGTCATGGTTCACTGCAACCTCAATCTCCTGGGCTCAAGCGATCCTCCCACCTCAACCTCTCAAGTAGCTGGGACCATAGGTGTGCATCACCACACCCAGCTAATTTTTTTTATTTTTTGTAGAGACGGCATCTCACTCTTTTGCCCAGGCTGGTTTTGAACTTTTGTGCTCAAGCAATCTGCCTGCCTCAGCCTCCCAAAGTGCTGGGATTATAGGCCTGAGCCACCACCATGCCCAACCAGCACTGAGGTTTTTCTGTGCTACCAACGTGACATACAGAATATATTCTGTACCCCAGTTTTCATGGTGCAGCTCTATGGTCCCAGCCAGGAGCAAAGGGTGTTTCATCAGAGCCTTAACATCTTAGATCACCCTAGTGCAAAAGCAGCTGGACCCTGTCATTCTCCATCTGACCACCCCACCCCCTCCTACCTCTCCAGAGTTCCTAAAAGTGCCCCTCCTTTCCAAAACCCACATGCTTCCCCTAGGGCAGAAGCAGCTCTTGTTCACGTCTTTGAGCTGTAATCCCTTCTCTGTTCTCAGGACTAGTTTTTCACTCACTATACTGTTAATTCTCAGAAGCTTTAACAAAAACTTTTTGTTTGGGCACAGTGGCTCATACTTGTAATCCCAGCACTTTAAGATGAGAGGCCCAAGCAAAAAGATCGTTTGAGTCCAGGAATTCCAGACCAGCCTGGGCAACATAGCCAGATCCTGTCCCTACAAAAATTAAAAATAAAAAAATTAGCCAAGTATGGTGGTGCATGCCTGTAGTCCCAGCTACTTCAGAGGTTGAGGCAGGAGGATCACCTGAGCACAGGCATTCCAGGCTGCAGTGAGCCATGATTGTGCCCCTGCAGTCCAGCTTTAGGTGACAAAACGAGACCCTGTCTCCATTTAAAAAATAAATAAATAATTTTAAACATTTCATACAGTTTTTGTAGTTGGCATTTTTGTCACCCTCAGAAAAAATGCTGGTTGGAAAAATCCAGATTTGGTCTGTACAACAGTGTTCTTCAAGGATATTTGCAGATAAATGCCAATCTGTCACCAGTCTGCCATGAGATATGTACAGAAATTGAGAGTAAACATTTAGAAACTGTTATAGCAATTTGACATTGCTGTGAAATCATAGCACGTGATTTTGTGCCTTCGACTCCAGATAATCCTGATGCCAAAGCAGCATATTTTGGAGTGGCATATTCTGATCTCCCTCAATATATAGCCAGTAATACCTTGTACCTCAAGACGTGTGATCTGTTTTGTTTGTTTGATGAATTTGGTTTTGGATAATTTCTTAATTATATAAATAATGCATGTTTATTATAAATTTTAAAAATTCAGATGGATGAAAAGGAGAGACAGCTAAGCTCATTCGTAATCCCACTACTTTTCACAATTCAGACTAAACTGCCCTTAATTTCTCTCTGCATACAGTATAGAAGTCCACCTCCCCCATACTCTTCCGTAAAAGGGTTTCTTCTCCCTCTCCTTTCATTCCCTCAGAATGGAGCCAACTAGGAAAATTCAGAATGTGTTCTTTGGGGGTTCTTGACAGCTCCAGAAGCACCCCAAGATGGGAAGCCAAAGAGAAAAGCAATAAAAGATGCCTTGTCAGTTTGTAGAATCATTATATTATCAAATGAAGTTTATCAAAGAATTGAGTCATCGTTTTTGTTCAGAAGGTTCAAGGTTAGGATATCAGGATGGTGTGTATTCTGAATATGTGTATTTTAAATTTCTTTGAATAAAGTTTGCATAAATAACAGTATTTTTAGTTTTTATTTCTGTATCTCATGAAATTTAAAATTAGTGGATTGCTTCTTTTACTTTAATGTCAATTAATATTACAAATAATCAAATAGCTTTAATAATAGAAAAATATTTTCACAGTGATGCCTCTCTTTCAGAATAACCCTTCAAAGAATGTGCCTGTATATTTACTAAGTTGCACAGGTGATTTTGTTTGATATCCGTGGTTACGAAGCATTGAATTTAAAAAAATATATAATGGCTGAAAGATCCCATTTATAATAGCAACTAAAATATAAAATGTATAGGGAAAAAACATAGTAATAAATATTTTAAATCAATATAAAGAAAATCGTAAAACTATAACTTAGAGACATGAAAGGAAGTGGAGAGACATATCATGTTCATTGATGAGAATATTAGAAAAATGTTAATTTCTAGAAGTTAATGTATAAATTTACCATCTGAATCAAAATATAAAAATTTTTTATAGTTTGACAAAATGATTTTAAAGGTCAACTGGGAAGAAAAAAATCATAAGAAAATGTTGGTGAAGGCCAGTTGCGGTGGCTTGTGCCTGTAATCCCAGCACTTTGGGAGGCCGAGGCAGGCAGATCACTTGAGGTCAGGAGTTCGAGACCAGCCTGGCCAACACGGTGAAATCCTGTCTTTACGAAAAAAATTCAAAAATTAGCCAAGCGTGGTGGCAAGCACCTGTAGTCCCAGCTACTTGGGAGGCTGAGGCAGGAGACTTACTTGAACCCGGGAAGCAGAGGTTGCAGTGAGCCAAGATGATGCCACTACACTCCAGCCTGCGTGACAGAGCAAGACTCTGTTTCAAAAAAAAAAAAAAATTGGTGAAGAATAATGAGATTTATTTTGCCAAATATTAAAATCTGCTACTACAGTATTTTATTTTGTCTGTCCATGTTTTTGTTTTTGTTTTGAGATAGAGTCTCGCCCTGTTGGCTGGAGTGGAGTGGTGCCATCTCAGCTCACTGCAACCTCTGCCTCCCTGGTTCAAGTGATTCTCCCGCCTCAGCCTCCAGAGTAGCTGGGACTACAGGCGCCGGCCACCATGCCTGGCTAATTTTTTTGTATTTTTTTAGTAGAGACATGGTTTCACCATGTTGGCCAGGCTGGTCTCGAACTCCTGGCCTCAAGCTATCCACCCGCCTCGGCCTCCCAAAGCACTGAGATTACAGGTGTGAGCCACCACGTCTGACCCTACAGTATTTTAAATGGTATGGGACTTGATGCAAGAATAGGCAAGTCAGTGGAAGAAAGTAGAAACCTAAAAATACCCCCATGTATGTATGCACATGGGTAGATACTGTCATTTCAAGTACTAGTATTTCAGATATGACCAGACAAAATGGATTGATCCATGCTGGTAATTATAGCACAGGGCAGTAAATAATTTCCAAGTATTTCTCACTGACTGGTTCCCTCCTTAGGCTTTATACCTCTCACCACTTTGCTGCCTCCTCCCCAGGCCCCGTCTTTTCCCTCATCCCTTCTAGGCCCCTCCAGAAAGTCCTCTAGCTCTCAGAACATCTCCCAAATTCTTTTTGGAAACACCAGAGTCCATTGAGGCATTTTATTTGTAAGTATGTATTACATTCCTAGAAAAAGAATTCCAGGATTTTCCCTCCTGTGTGTTTTCATCTTCCTTCTTCATGGTCCATGATGCCAGCTGAGGTCATTAGTACAGTGAATCCAAACTGGTAGGATGGGAACAGGTTATTCTGCCATTTTACTAGATCTTTGGGTTGCACATCAAATCTGGGGCTGATCACTCCACACTTGTTTAACCTGCCTGAGGTTCACAACAGTTTTCCCAGCTCTATGATCATCAGTGATTTCAAATTCACCAATGTAACCATGCTTCATCGTCACAGTTAGAAACCAGACAGTAACTTTGGAGCACAACCTAGTAAGAACCTAGTGTTTGCCTCTTTTTGGTATTGTTAATGCTCTGGATATCATCGGCCAGGACATTCATGCACACCATTATGGCAGCATGGAGAGATGGCAGAAAGAACCTAAATTCTTATTGCTTCATTATGCAATCAGTTTAGCTCTCTCCTTTTCCTAACCCCTCTCTCATCTAAGTTGAATAGTGCTTACCCTCATATATCACAATTACAAAGGAAAAAGCCTAAGCAAAACTGATTCCTTCACTATGAGATGTTTTTTAGTCCTCATAAATCAACCAACCAGCTTAAACTACAGCCAGTTTTTAAAATAGCATTTCTTTTCTCCCCACAGGACAAAGAAATGAAAAATATTTATTCTCTCTAGTAATCAAGGAAATGCAAATTAAAGCAATCATGAATGACTTTTTTCCTCTTATCTAATTGGCAAAGATGAAAAAAAATCATTATCCTAGTAGAGCAAGGGACACATTCACACTTGGTAGTGGGAGTATAAATTGTTAAACTGTTTCTGGTGTTGTATATGTATAAAAAGTGTTATTGTAGGCCGGATGCCGTGGCTCACGCCTGTAATCCCAGCACTTTGGGAGGCCAAGGGGGGCAGATCACGAGGTCAGGAGATCAAGACCATCCTGGCTAACATGGTGAAACCCCATCTCTACTAAAAAAATACAAAAAGTTAGCCGGGCGAGGTGGTGGCGCCTGTAGTCCCAGCTACTTGGGAGGCTGAGGCAGGAGAATGGCGTGAACCCGGGAGGCGGAGCTTGCAGTGAGCTGAGATCCGGCCACTGCACTCCAGCCTGGGCGACAGAGCGAGACTCCGTCTCAAAAAAAAAAAAAAAAAAAAAAAAAAAAAAAGATAGGTTTTGAAAATGAAAAGCAGTATATACAAAAAGTAAAAAAGAAAATGGTATACTCAGGGAGTGATAATAAGACCATTCTGCCTAGAGAGGAAGATTTTCTTGAAACATCAGTGGACAGGGTAGGTAGAAGAGGCAAAGTGTGGCCAAGACAACAAGAGGCCTTACTTATCTGGTGAGAAGTAGATAACTACTGTAAGTTCTGAGACAATATCGTGACACAGTGTTACCAACACATCTGTGTGTTACAATATGTTTGTAGCAATGAACTTTGGGAATGGCAATGTAAACAAAAATAAGTTTTATTTTATATATAAGTCATTGTTTTTTCCTTCCACAGCATATAGCCTGAATTTTCCCATTTGGTGGTAATAACAATAGCAAGATATTTTTTTTAAATCCTTGTATTCTACATAACTGAATATTTTTGGAATTTGACTTTAAAATATGCACACAACCCTAGCATTGCTATTTTCTGATGCTTCTTTTTGTGAAAACCTAAAGAAAATTTATAGTCAATTTTATATACTCATATTATTTGATATTACTGTTAGCCTGTTCTTCCTGTTTCTTTCCCTGCAGATTTTCAATGTGAAGATGACTATCATGCCCTTTGTAATTTATGTCTATATTTCATTGAAAGAAAGGAGATTTAAATAACATAATCCTTAGCAGTAAACCAACTAATAACTTAGTTACAATGTATTCACTTTCAGTGTTGTCTTCCTGGAATTTCCTCTTTTCTTATGTTCTTTTTCACATTTCTTTACAGTATGGATGGAGCAGATCTGTGTTTTGAAATCGTAAAGCGAGCGGACGCTGGTTTTGTGTACAGTGAAGCTGTAGCCAGGTATGTAGTGTATATCTAATCCCCATAGGTCAAGGTGAAAGTAAAAAAAGAAAATGACAAAGACATCACATGACAAACTGATGAAGAGCTTACTGCTGCTCTTTGCTACAAGGAATATCTCTGTTTTAGTATGTGTTAGTAGAATCGACAGTCACTGGAAATGCAAAATACCGAACAATGAGTTTATCTATTAACATGGGTTTATAGGGGCCGGGCACGGTGACTCACACCTGTAATCCCAGCACTTTGGGAGGCTGAGGCGGACGGATCACAAGGTCAAGAGATCGGGATCATCCTGGCCAACATGGTGAAATCCCTTCTCTGCTAAAAATACAAAATTTAGCTGGGCATGGTGGCATGCGCATGTAGTCCCAGCTACTCGGGAGGCTGACGCAGGAGAATCCCTTGAACCCAGGAGGCAGAGGTTACAGTGAGCTGAGATTGCGCCACTGCACTCCAGCCTGGCCACAGAGAGGAGGTTGCAGTGAGCCGAGATTGCGCCATTGCACTCCAGCTTGGGCAACAAGAGTGAAACTCCATCTCAAATATAAATAAATAAAATAAAAACATGGGTTTATAATACAGGCTTACATTTTCAGTACTGCTATCTTTCCCATTTGTGATGATTTTTGTACAAGAAGCGGGGATCTAATAGCTCAGGAACCATGTAGAATTCTACTTGGGTTTTTTTATTTTTGTTTTAGCAAATCTGCCTCATTAGTTCTTCATTTTGCCTTTTAGTGATATCAAATTATCTCACAATAATTAACGAAAAATAAAGAACAATAAAAGGAAGAGAAATAGAAGCACCATTTTAAAAAATGTATTTGCTTCAGGCCAGTGTGAGACCTACCAATCAAATGGCAGCTGTTTGTTCTAAGTGGAGAAGTTGTTGTAAAGACCTAATGACTCAAAATAAGAAGTAAATATGAAAAATCGCAGGAGCCATGCACGTGCTGGGCCACTTGCTTATAAATTTAGAGCAACACAGCTTTCTGTTTTGGTTACATTCAATCATATCATAATTACCCACTGCTGTAGGTTGCCTTTTTAATACATAGAATACAGCATCCCTCCTTAGTCACCAGGCATAATATGTTGAAGGGTTCAAACTCACAAACATATTAACTTTTTTGGGTGGGGGAGGGGGGACAGAGTCTCACTCTGTCGCCCAGGCTGGAGTGCAGTGGCGTGATCTCAGCTCACTGCAACCTCTGCCTCCCAGGTTCAAGTGATTCTCCTGCCTCAGCCTCCCAAGTAGCTGAGATTACAGTCATGCACCGCCATGCCCGGCTAATTTTTGTATTTCTTTTAATAGAGATGGGGTTTCACCATGTTGGCCAGGCCGATCTCGAACTCCTGACCTCAAGTGATCCGCATGCCTCAACCTCCCAAAGTGCTTGGATTATAGGCATGAACTCCCGTTCCTAGCTTAGGATTTATGAAAACTTTCTATCATTTGAAAAACAGTTATAGTAAATGATTTCCTCTGTCTTATCATTTCTTTTATAATTATAGCATCTTAGACAAACATAGCTGGAAACAACTTGGAGACCACCTTAATACAGCTTTGAGCTCAGCATGACTTGAATGTCTTCAAATTCATTGCCCTGACTCCTTCTGGCTGAAGAGCAAGGGACCTAGTCTTAGGGATGGAGCAGCCATGGCTATAGCACAAAATAAAGAATATGCTCAATGTGTGGTCGCTGTGTTTTGGTACTGCTGGGGCTAGGGCGAAGGAGCAAATGAAAGTTTATGTGTGTTCTTTAGGCTTCTGATCTATAGGTGGTAGAACTGAAGCTAAATATCCTCTTTTCTTTTGTGCTATGTTCTCTAAAGCACATTCTAGGGTTTTTTTTAATCCTATCTTCTATTATTTTGAGTTTTTATTACAATTTTAAATTTTTATTCTTCCTTGTCCCTCAAAATTTTAAAGCATTCTTTCATACCAAAAATAGTCAATACTAGTGAAACTCAATGGAAGAAGGGGATTTTTTTCCTTCTTGAACCACAGTAACACTGGGATACCTGGCAGGTATGCTGACAGGATTGATGTGAAACCAGTACCACTTTTACTCTGGTCCCCAGTCATCTATATTGCTTTTTCTTAACTTCAAGCCTATCTCTGCCACTGGGCTATGTGTCAGGATAGGCAGGATGGTAGTGTGAAGAGATGATGTCATACAATGACATGACTTGTGGTCTCTCCTAATCTTGAGATTTATAGAAAAGGTAGATGTTTATACACATCAAAATGAAAGCCTATTGATTTTTAAATCCACCTGTATAAGCTGTTAAAATGGTGAAACGAACTTTCCAGAGTGGACCAAAAAAGAGTAGCATTGGGACCAGTAGGTGACGTTGCAAAGAGAGAGGTTTGGAGGCAGTTTATTAAAGGTTCTTCCTCTGAACAATAAAAAAAGTAGGCGGGGACTCAGAAAGTATTATTATGTCTGTTTCCTATTGCAGAGGATCAATGACTGTGCAACAAGTGTGCATAGATTCCTCCATTGGTTTAATGACAGATGACTTCTAATCTTTTTTCATCCTCGCTGATTCTGTGATTTATTGTTAGGAAATTTAGCTTGTATCAGTATTCTAGTGAGACCGACTGCAAGAAGACTTTGAGACACCAAGTAATCAAATTGATAATGTTATTTTTCTCCAGCAGGCTGAGCTCCAAGAGGAGCAGCAAAGCATGGCATAAAAGTAAAACTGTATTCAGTCCTTAGTGCGACCCAATCAGTGATTACCTCCATCCTTTCAGAGGTGATGAGTTGTGGAGTGAGCTAACACACAAGATCGTATTATCAAATCAAACTCTCAGAGATCTTCTTAACTAGTACCACGCTTTACTAAATAATTTCAAGGATACAGGCAATCAGAAGGCTCAAGTGAAGCAGAGAGAAGGGAAGGGCAGCCACCCACGTCACTTCTTACTGCCTCAGAAATGCACCTCTGGCCCAGAATAGATGAGGTTTATACTGGGATTTGTGAGTTTCCACACACAAAGGGGAGCATTGCAAATATCTTTATTTTACACCCCAGAAATTTGGATAGCTCCATGACATTCTCCAGGAAGCCATCTGTGCCTCAGAGATCCCATGTTCTACTTACCATAGTAATCCTTAGCCAGAGATATCCTGTTAAGGGCATTTCAGAGATAAGGTCTCTTCTGCCTAGCAAATAGCATTAGGCTTTGTCACCTGCATTGACAAGAAGAGCAGACTGAATCACCTCTCTTCTACCATGCTGCACCCCTGAAATGCTTCCTTCCAAAGGCAGTAAATGCATTGCTGCCCAGCTCTTCCATGGAGTTATCTTGCTGATCCTTAGGAAAGATAAAGATAAACAAATATATTGCTGAATTTCTCTGAAAGCACAGGTCCCTATGATGCTTCATGAAGTGAAGTCTTTTGATTAAAAGTTCAGTCAGCAACTTTCTAGAACATTTGGGCAGATTTTAGTTCTTGTTTTATTCTGCTTGCACACTTTGACATGCATTGCCTCCCAGGATCATGATTGGGAGGGTGGAGAAAGATAGTTCAGTTCTGTTATAACTTGGGGAGAAAAATAGTTGAACTGTCTCCACACACACCGCAAAGATTCTGCTGTGTACGTATGTTTGGGTCAAATAATTGAGTGTTCTCATATGCAAATGAAAAAATCCTCATTCATTGAGTTTTGTTTTGTGTTATGAGACTTTGAGATAGGAATTTTCTTTAGGTTAAAGATAATTTAGGTGGCTGTCTCAGTGCTTTGTATCCCAAATAGTTCATTCTGTAGGTAAAAGCTATGTCCACTTTAACTAATTTTAATTTACCCATTATTTCCATGTTGACATCTAGATAGACAAATAAGCTGTTCCTAAACCTTTGACTGAACTTAACAATAATAATATTATAATAATAATGACTCAACCTTTGTAGCATGGTTTAGTTTACAAAGCACTTTGACAGGTGTAGTCTCTTAGCCATTTCAAGGGGTTACAGATCCTCCAAAGCCTGATTTGAACCAGTAATGGGCCACAACACCAAGTTGACAACCCCTCATTTAAACAAAACTTATGGCCAGGCATGGTGGTTCATGCCTGTAATCCCAGCACTTCGGGAGGCTGAGGCGGGCTGATCACTTCAGGTCAGGAGTTTGAGACCATCCTGGCCAACATGGTGAAACCCTGTCTCTACTCAAAATAGAAAAACTAGCAGGGCGTGGTGGCGCGTGTCTGTAATCACAGCTACTTGGGAGGCTGAGGCAGGAAAATCGCTTGAACCCAGGAGGCAGAGGTTGCAGTGAGCTGAGATCGTACCACTTCACTCCAGGCTGGGAGACAAGAGGGAAACTCCATCTCAAAAAATAAAAATAAAAAATAAACAAAACTTAATTACAGGCTACAATGGCCCAAGCAAAGAGTATATGAGCACAACCCCTTATATGTGCATTTGCAAAGTAAGATAAATTAAACATCAGAAGTAATGATTACAAGAGCCTAGCTCTCTGGCTTAAAGCCCAGTTGTAAGGAGCCTGTGATTAGTACAGGAACAAGGCTTGGGTTTGTTTTTGTTTTTGTTTTTTTCTCCTACATTTCATTTTTAAAATGGAACCCTTCCAATTAGTTGTAATACATGAAATAATGCATATGCTAACTAGAGGAATACTCCTGTGAGCTTGATTAGATGGTATCATGCCAGAGGGAACTTGATGGAAATGTCTTTTAATTGTAAAGCCAGAATAGAGAATTTTTTTTTTTTCCCCTGAGTCACATACACATGTTTAAGGTCACTTGTATCAGAAATATAAGATCTGGAAACAAAACAAAATTCGATAAATATTATACAATGAACAGTGTTAAGTCTGTTGCATTTCTGTCATGCTGGTTGGGAAGGAAAAGGAAAAAAAAGAAAAGAAGGGGGATAATAGGAAGAAAAGAGAAAGACAAATATAGAGGGAATAAAATACAGAAAATGAAACAGATACTCGGAGAAAGAGTAATAGGGCAATTATAGAAGAACTTTAGAAACAGGAGGCAGTCCTAAAGTAGTACTGAATCAACTATTCTTGTCACAGATGGTTGCTAGTTAACCCCATTACCATTTTTTAATGCCTGTTCTTTAAAATGCTGATTTCTTCTTTGTTCTCACCTGTGCTCCAGGAGGGATCCTCAGCTGGCCATGTAAGGAGTCAGGCTTTCTAGGACATGTGCCTAGAACTAACTCCACTTGGTTCAAGGGAGCCCCAACTAAAACTTGATTATGTTACAAAAGGAAATTGTCCGATAAGGGCCGTTCTTCCCTCATTTGTCCTCACAGCTAAATGGAAGTAAGATGGAGAGCATCTTATTATTTGCTGGCAGATCAAAGGCTCCCACCGCTCTAGTCTGAATCCTTGGAGCAGCCCTGAGCACTGTTTACATAACAGCAGTCCAGTTTAAGTAGAATTACCTGAGTATTGGGGAAAAAAATTGTCATGTTTTAAGCTTAAATTTTTAGTTTGCAAAGCAAATTTACTTATGAACTGTGTGTAATTATTTTGACTTAGATAGCTTAGAAAATATAGAGCATACTGTTTCTTCATGAAGCCCATAAACTTGTGAGTCTGCCAACATTTTCATTATTAAGCCTCACTTTACATCCATCTTGTCTGCTCAAATAAAATGTGGCCATGGACAACTAATATGAGAGTGGGAGTTATAAACTAGGAGCACTGTATATTAAGTTTTAAAATAAAAATTGTTTACGGTTTTTAGATTTCTTTTGTTTTTTGCAGCCATTATATGAGACAGATACTGGAAGCTCTACGCTACTGCCATGATAATAACATAATTCACAGGGATGTGAAGGTAAGTCATTTGTTATCACTAACTTTAATGTTTGTGAAAAAATACTGATATAGCAATGATAATCAAGAATTCTTTAATATTGTCATGAAGAACATCTTAATTTTAATTATAAGTAAAAATGTATTGAACTGCTTTGTATTTGGGAAGTCATTGTACTAATTCTTAACTAGGAACACTATAATTTCAATTTATTTATTTTTACTAAAGTGTTCATGCAATCTAAAATTGTATTCTTTCTCTTTTGCCATTGTGTGTGTGAGAGAAATGAAAAATCCAATAAATAGGAAAAACCAAACAATATCCTATACTGAGTTAATTGGGGGGAAAATTAGAATTTGGTTTATATAGTAAAAGTTAATCATACACATATTTTCATAATACTGCAATGCAAAATAGTCAGCATTTTTTTTTTGCAGATAGTTTTTAAATATAGTATGAAATCATAATTATACATATAATACAATTTTATGCTTGGAATACCAATATTATCGTTATTCAGTCTTTCTGCCTATTTGATCCCAGTATCGGGTTAATGAGAACTCTCAGTTGCTGGTTTTTTAACGGTGTCAAGCCAAACATAGAGGGAGGCAAGAAACAAGACCAATAGGCCTTCCTCCTGATCCCTAGCTTCTCCCAAGGCCCAGAATCACTAGGGAGCCCCTGAGGTCCCTTTGGCCCTGGGCTACACTTTTAAGCTCTGATATTTTGTCACTGGTCTTTCTCTAACCTCCGGCATGTGCAGACATAGTGTTCCTTCCCTCAAGATATATTATTAAAGGCCTGGCTTCTTCAATGTATTTAATACTTTAAATGATTAAGAAAATTAAGTAGAGTTTAATTAAAGTGTCTGTAATGTTTGGAAAATTTTCACAGAAATCCTTGTAGTTAAAAGCTGAGGGAAGGCATGAGCAATTCCAAAACCATCTAGTAAACTATTTTAATAGCAAATGAAAATCACTGGAGAAATGTACAAAATACACATTAGTGTAAATTAGTTGTAAAATATCTCATTCATCCTTTTCGGATGTGTTAAGAAAATGATATTGTTATTATCAAAACTCAATACCGAGCATCTCAATGGGTCCCCCTTTATGACAAAGTATTCTGGCCGAGCCCGGTGGCTCATGCCTGTAATCCCAGCACTTTGGGAGGCCAAGGCAGGTGGATCACCTGAGGTCAGAAGTTCAAGACCAGCCTGGCCAACATGGTGAAACCCCCATCTCTACTAAAAATACAAAAATTAGCCGGGCATGGTGGCGCATACCTGTAGTCCCAGCTGCTTGGGAGGCTGAGGCAGGAGAATCGCTTGAACCCAGGAGGCGCAGGTTGCAGCGAGCCGAGATTGTGCCACTGCACTCCAGCCTGGGTGACGGAGCAAGACTCCGTCTCAAAAAAAAAAAAAAGTATTCTTCAGTTATCCAAAGAGAAATAAAAATGTGGAAAGGTAAAAGGTGGGAAATTGTCAACTGTAGTAGCTTGTTGTGCAATTAGTTTGCATTAATTAATGTAAGAAAGTTCATATGTAGAGAGTAAAATATCTCTTTGTATATATTCTAAAATAGATGCAAGAAAAAAATGGTAATTTAAAAACCTAAAATGTGTTCATGTAATAGCATTATGTTAAGAACTGTTTTGCTCAAGAGGCAATTTTATTTTGAATGAATTATTCTCGAAAGATAATTATATCAGCATCATATAATAAACAATGATTTACAGCATATTATACTGTAATACTTTCAATAATATAGTCAACTTTTGATTAGCAATGGTATTTTGATATGACAGCCTAAAACTAAATAATATCCAAAAGTAGATAATTTGACCTCACCTTTTAATTTACCTTCTGATTTATTTATTTAACAAATATTTGAGTGCCTACTTTTTACAGATTACTGTGCTTGGAGCCCTAAAAGTATTATGGTCTCAGTAGGGAGATAAGGCTGGGCATCTCTTATCTACTGCAGCAGATCAACACATGCTAAAACATAATGACTTCAATCAATAATTGCTGCTTAGTTGCTCACAATTCTGCAGTTTGGGCAGAGCTTGATAGGGACTGCTCAATTCCGTTTCACAGGACGTTGGTGACGTAGCATGGCTAGTTTCCACATAGGCTTCACTCATTTTTCTGGCATCTCAACTAAAGTGAGTAGAACAGCTGGGAGCTGGCTGGGCACTCTTTGCAGTCTCTCATTCAAAACGTCTCTCTCCACATGGCCCTATGTCCAGCAAGACAGTGTTTTAGGGCTCTAAAAGAGCAAGAATGGAGGGTGTTAGGCCTCCTGAAGCAAACTGACACTGTGTCACATCTTATGCATTTCATTAGTTGAAACATACATCAGGAAAAGGTCACAAGGCTAGTCTGATTAAAGGGGAAGAAATATAGATTCATATTTTGATTGATGGAGTGCCAGATATATACAAGGATGGGAGAACTTGTTGGTGGCCACCTTTAGACAGACAAATAATTATTATGCAAGGTAGAAGGTGGTAAGTATCATTAAAAGATGAGGTCAGAGAAATTTCCTGGGGGAGGTCACATTGGAGCTTGGTCTTGAATCATGCGGTAGTTATATGGAGACAAGACATTTCAGGCAGAAGGAATTTGGGCAAAGACCCAAAAGTAGTCTTACATTGGAGTATATTAGATTAGTTTATTATTTCTAAAGTACATGCTAAATAATTTAGAGGAAGCACGTAGAAACTTGCCAACGAATGAAAAAGAAATAATTCTCAAACTGCAAATTAGTAAGAAGAAACCACCCCAAAAACTGCCATTGTTCAGTTGGGAGACACACTCAACACAGAGCACACGTTAATGTTGATTTTTTTATTATATTTTATTTTTTTCCTTTTTTTGAGACAGGGACTCGCTTTCTCACCCAGGCTGGAGTGCAGTGCTGCAATCTTGGCTCACTGCAACCTCTGCCTCCTAGGCTCAAGCAATTCTCATGCCTCAGCCTCCAGAGTAGCTGGGACTATAGGTGTGCGCCACCACACCTGGCTAAATTTTTTTTGTATTTTTTTGTAGAGATGAGGTTTCACCCTGTTGCCCAGGCTGGTCTTGAACTCCTGGGCTTAAGCATTCTTCTTAAGAACCTTGGCCTCCCAAAGTGCTGGGATTACAGGCGTGAGCCACCGTGCCAGGTGTTGATATTCTTTATATTTCAGAAGCTGAAATCCATACATTTTTACATGGGTGAATAAAATACATTTAGTTAATTGAAAATTTTTAATTTTGGTGTATTTTTCTTAAGACATTCGTCCAAAAGATATTTATTGAGTGCCTACTGTGTGGCAGGCACTGTCCTAGGAACTGGAGCTACGTCAGTGAAGAAAATGGACAAAAATCACTGCCCTCATGGAGCTGACATTCTAGTTCAGGGAGACAATACTCAGTAAACAGAAATGAACTACGTAGTAGGCTAGAATGTGAAAAGTATCACAGAAAAAACTAGAGTGGTCAGAAGGTTAGAGAAGGGCTTGCTTTTGTAAATACGGTGGTCAAAGCAGGCCACATTGAGATGATGATCTCTGAGCAAGGGCTTGGAAGAGAGGAAGTGGGCTAATCTGATAGCTGAGGGAAGAGCATTTTGGGTAAAAGGAACAGCCAGTGCAAAGACCGAAAGACAGGAACACAAGTAGCCTGCTTGAGGAACAGCAAGGAGGCCGGTGTGGCTGAGGTAAAATGTGCAAAGGGGAGAGTAAAAAGGAGACAGGAGATGATCCTGCCTGGCTCAGACCAGAGTAGTAGCAGTGGAGGTAGTAAAAAAATAAAAAATTAGTTAGATTCCTGATATATTTTGAAGATTATGTCAATAGGATTTCCTAATATAACTTTGGTAAACTAGGTAAAACTTAGTTTTATTCAAGACCTTGTTACAGGGGTATTCCAACATAGCGGTCATTGTGAAACTTCAAGAACAATACATTTCACATGCTAATAATGTAAATTTTCACTTGGTTTGATTTGTTAATATTTTTGCCAGTAAAGCAACCTATGAGCTTTTCTTTCCATTCAGATATGTATTCAGTGACTTATCTGTATGTAGGTTTTTGTTTCTGCAGTTAAAGTTTTTGTCTAAGTTTTCTTCCCTTATATTTAATAAAGAAAATAGAAGAGCATCGCAATGTTTTATTTCTCTAAGAAAAATTTATTTTATCATCTGTTTCATCTAGCCAAGAATATTCTCATTCTCTCTCTCTCTCTCTTTTTCTCTCTCATAATTCTTGGCATATGATCCAAAAGCATTACATTTCCCAAGGATCCTATTATTCTATTTAAAAATTCTATTTACTAATACTTTTTTCTTTACTTTTTTAGAAAAGGCATTTCCTTTTGTAATCATTGTAACTGAGTACTTAAAAGGATTGTTTGGCTAGATTTGAGTATATGGTACCATGTGATCTGTTTTTGGAAACTGCTTGCTCTGAAGAAGCAATTTCACATAAAATTGCATAAAAAGCAATCATATAATCCTTTGAAATTAGAGAGATGTGTGAACATAGTACTGGGCCTCCCCACAGCCATACTCTTATTGACATTTCGGGCTATATTCTTTGCTGTGGGAGGCTGTCCTGGGAATTGTAGGATGCTGCTAAGCATCCTTCACCCACTAGATGCCAGTAGCATTTCCCCCTAGTTGTGACAACCAAAAATGTCTCCAAACATTGCTAAATGTCCCCTGGGGCACAAAAATTGTCCCTGGTTAAGGCCCGCTGTCATAATAGACTGTTATAATTCTCAAGATTTGCCTCCCTACAGGTATTAATTAAGGCATGCATATAAATTTCTATTTTTTTCCTGTCATCTTCTTCCCTTTAATTCTACTTTTTCTTGTGAAAGAATGTGAAAACTTTCGTTATGTTTCTGGTACTTTTTTTTTCTTCCTCTCACCCCTAAATTAAAAGTACTTTAGAAAGAAATAGCACAGTTGTCAAGGTAAATGCCACTCCTGGCTCTTTGCCTTCTTTCATGGGCTCTACTAAGCACTGAGAGTTCGTGGAAGTTTCTCCTCTCTCCTAACTCCTGCAGGCAGGCTTACATCATGAGGGTGTGGGGAGACTTAGTTTTAGACCTTTCTGTCACTCTGACCTACTCACTTATAATTCTAATAACTGAAGTTGAAGTGAAACAGTTTCTCTGAGAATGCAAATTGCTACACACAATCACTTTCTATTCTAAATGGTGCCTTTGCCCAGAAGATCTGGATGCTGTTTTTAGTTCTCAGAACTGTGCAAACCCCAGTCACACAAACACTCAGCCAGAGGCCAGTGTGTTTCTGAGTGTGCTTCCTTTAAATGGTTTTCCTTGCTAATCTGTGTGAACACGCCTGGCTGCTTTTTGGTTCCCTTCTGGTCTCAGTTCTTCTTTTACCTGTTTAGGGCCAGACTATGCCAGACTATGATAAATTTGTGTTCATCACAGAACACTGGTTGGCATGACATTGTGGATTTCTTAAAGCATTCAGTAGTCTCTTGTTCTCCGTTACTGATGTTTCTTTCTTTCTTTCTTTCTTTTTTTTTTTTTTTTTTTTTTTTTTTTGAGACGGAGTCTCGCTCTGTCCACCAGGCTGGAGTGCAGTGGCGCGATCTCAGCTCACTGCAAGCTCCGCCTCCCGGGTTCACGCCATTCTCCTACCTCAGCCTCCCGAGTAGCTGGGACTAAAGGCGCCCGCCACCTCGCCCGGCTAGTTTTTTGTATTTTTTAGTAGAGACGGGGTTTCACCGTGTTAGCCAGGATGGTCTCGATCTCCTGACCTCGTGATCCGCCCGTCTCGGCCTCCCAAAGTGCTGGGATTACAGGCTTGAGCCACCGCGCCCGGCCTACTGATGTTTCTTTTACATCTGATACCACAACTCCCCAAAGTTTATCATGTTGTATAGAGAAATTTAAACTCTCATAAAACAAAAATGTATTTATTCTTTTTTATTATTATTATTTTTTTTTTTTTTTGAGACGGAGTCTCACTCTGTCGCCCAGGCTGGAGTGCAGTGGCGCGATCTCGGCTCACTGCAAGCTCCGCCTCCCGGGTCCACGCCATTCTCCTGCCTCAGCCTCCCGAGTAGCTGGGACTACAGGCGCCCGCCACCTCGCCCTGCTATGTTGGAATACCCCTGTAACAAGGTCTTGAATACTAGTACCATGGAAGTAGAAATAGACAAGAAGTTTATAGCTCCAAAGTGCTTATGATCTCCTTGGGCAGACAGAACACGCTTTTTTTTAATCGTAATATATGTACTTATTACAGAATATAGTCACCATCATTTGTCTACTGACAAGATTACATAGAAAAAAGAAATTAACATTAAGAAATGCTTATCTTTAAATGTTCACTTAGATATTGGAAAAAATTGGGGTGATTTACTTAACTATGCACATATATATATATATATATATATATATATATATCCTTTTTTTTTTTTTTTTTTTTTTTTGAGACAGAGTCTTACTCTGTCGCCCAGGCTGGAGTGCAATGGCAGGATCGTGGCTCACTGCAACCTCCGCCTCCTGAGTTCAAGTGATTCTCCTGCCTCAGCCTCCCAAGTAACTGGGACTACAGGCACAAACCACCACGCCCAGCTAATTTTTGTATTTTTAGTAGAGGTGGGTTTCGCCATGTTGCCCAGGCTGGTCTTGAACTCCTGACCTCAGGTGATCTGCCCACTTCGGCCTCCCAGAGTGCTGGGATTACAGGCGTGAGCCACTGCACCCAGCCCACTTTAATATTTTCATCAGTAAATTAGTACACTTTAGAGTTGTAGTGATTAAAATAATAGATATACAACATATAAGTAGAATGCTTGGCAAACAGCAAGTGCTTACTAAGCAGTGGCTACTCATAATAGTAACAGCTGATTTAATAATAGGATCTGTGAATAAGATAGTATTTTCTGCTCTACACATGAAGAAATTAATACTTGCAGAGGATAAGTAATTTGCCTAAGATTGTCCAGCTAAATAAAAAGTAGAGCCAGATTGAACCCAAGAAGTATAATTTCAGAGACCAATCTCTTAACCATGATACTATTATACTCCCTTATTATTCATTCATTTATTTCACAAAAACTTAACTGCCAGGTACTGTTTGTCACTAATAACATTATTTATATTGAAGACAGAAGAAAATATGCACAATGCGATGAAGATGGGCTTATAATGGCATAGCTTTTTACTTTGACAAAGCCTAATCCAAATATTTAAGCATTTGTATAAGTAACATCTGCTTTAAAAATATAGAGTCAATGAATATTGCTTCTCCCAATAACATGAGCCAGATAATTTCAAATAAATAATGTGTTTATAAAACCTTGGATTTTTTTTCACTGTATTATTCATGCATTTGGATAAGACTTGAGTGAGGATATTTCTTATTTATTTATTTATTTATTTTTACTTATTTTTATTTTTTTGTTTTGTTTTTTTGAGACAGAATCTTGCTCTGCCTCCCAGGCTGTAATGCAGTGGCGCGATCTCTGCTCACTGCAACCTCCATCCCGGGCTCAAGCAATTCTCCTGTCTCAGCCTCCTGAGTAGCTGGGATTACAGGCACCCACCACCATGTCTGGCTAATTTTTGTATTTTTAGTAGAGACGGGGTTTCACCCTGTTGCCCAGGCTGATCTTGAACTCCTGACCTCAAAATGATCCACCAACTCAGCCTCCCAAAGTGCTGGGACTACAGGTGTGAGCCACTGCGCCCAGCTATTTATTTTTAAAGATTTTAAAATTAACCAATAAACACTGGTCATAGATTGACCCTTGTATTCTAACTCCCAGAAAGCAGACAAGTCATAAACCATTTGCTTCTTTATCCTAGTCATGAAATAATGTGTTCTGAACAGAAGCACTCACAGTTGAGTTTAAACAGCCTGTTAGTTTCATATGAGTGGGATCCTTTCAGTATGCTTAATTTTTGCTTCTGAAAGTTTCTGCCATCTCAACTTTCAGTATAAGTAGAACTGTTTTCTGAGTTTTATGAATATATATTTATTTATTTTTAAAAACCAAAGAGATTTTCTTGGTGATTATTGTCAACCAAGCTGTGACATGTTAATGATGTAGTTTAGTGTCCCTAATAAAGTCACATGAATGCTTTTCTATATTGTGGGGTTTTCCATTCAAAAGTCAACCATATGATTGCATGTGTGCTGAATTAGACTTTGTAAAGAGATTATATAGTGTCTTCTTGAATGTTTTATCTAATAAAAGAAATATAATGGGGTCTGTGCTACTTCTGGCCGAAGCAAGACAGGTGAGGATGTTTTTTGTTTCTATTAAATAATTCAATTGCTGACAGTTATCTCTTTGGTGTAGAACATAAAAAATGGGTTTAAAAATACTATAAGGAAGGAAGCAAACTATTAGTAGAATCTGGATGACCAAAAGATGTCTTTTCACAGAACTGTAAGTCAAATCTTTCTCCATAATGGATGTACAGGTTCTTATTTTTCTCAGATGGCTTACAAAAGAGTAGTATGATGTTACTACCACTAAAAAGGAAAATCCAATAAATGTGGTTCCAATGAGACCTGCAATCTGAGAGATCATGGCTCCTAGTTCCATCTGCCGATTGTAGCATAGGCTTTCTTCTCCTTCTGTAGCCTCTATGACTGAGTAGTATATGGTAACTGGAATAATTATGCCCAGTACAACTCCCCATATGTAAATGCATAGTTTTCTAGCAAAGTTGGGCTGGCGAAATTTTTTCAGTAAATGGCCATAAAATATTTTCTCATAGCACGAAGTAGTCTCTTGCAAGGAATCCTTTTGCATTAAGGTAGCGTAGCGGCTTATGGCAATCCAACTTAAAATTAAGAGGCTGACAAACATACTTACATGCATGGATAGAGTTCCCAGAAAATTGACCACTCTGCATTGAGCAGATTGATATTCCCATTGGAAACCTTTCAGGAAATAGATACTCATGAAAGGCATGGCGCTGCACACAAGTAAGTTTGCAGTCACAAGGTGTGACAGGTAGGTGTGCGTTGATGTTTTTTTACCTATTTTTGTTAAAAATATCCATTGAGAGAGAGAGTTTCCAAAAACACCAACAATACAAAGGAGGATGTAAATGATTGGTAAAGCCATGGAAGAGATCATAGATGGTTGAATACAGGTTGTGTTGTTGTTCATTTATGTCAGATTTTCTTGAATTTTGTCACGGGAGCTAGAACAGAATTGCAGATATTTAATATTAAAATTATTTTTGGTACAGTATTTAAGCTGAATAGTTTTGTTTTTTGTTTTTTTTAAAGCATTGAATCAAATAAAATAGTAACAAAAATGTATTGGATGGAACGGGAAAGTGTAGATGGCTTCTTACCTTTTCCAATCACAATTGTCCGGTTGAAATAAAGACAAAAAGTTACTTATTGTGATGGATAATGCCTTTGTCTAAAAAACAAAATTTGATGTAAATAGTTACATGCCTGGGATTTATAATTTTACTTAGAGAAATGTGTATAGTTCTTAGATTATAAAACAATTTGTAAGTGATGATTGATTTTGCCTAGAAATATAATTTAAAAATTTTTAAGGCACATGCAACCAATACATGTTGACCAAAGTATTACAGAAGTATTTTGTGGCCACAATAATGGAGAGTTGACTGGTTTTAAATTACCACATTACTTATATATAGTTTTCAAAATGGTGTCTTTTTGTGTCTAGGCTAAAACACTCCTCTATAACCTAATACTATTAGAAGAGTCTCTTTTCATATTTCAGAAGTTACCTCAATTCCACGTGAGCAAAAATTCAGGCAAAATCCTGAATTGAACAGAAGAAAAGTGTAGCAACCAAGGACAGACTCCAAAATCCCAGGGTCATTACCAAAGAGTATTTAAAATTCATTTCAAATATTCAATGTTAAACTGTCATACTTTAATAAAAGTTTACACATGTATGTCAAAACTGTAGTTACAGCCAGATGTGGTGGCTCTGCACCTGTAATCTCAGCACTTTGGGAGGCCAAGGTGGGACGATTGCTTGAGACCAGGATTTCAAGAACACCCTGCGCAATGTAGTGAGACCCTGTCTCTATAAAAAAATACAAAAACTAGACTGAGTATAGTGACTCATGCCTATTATCCCAGCACTTTGGGAGGCCATGGCCAGCCTGGGCAACATGGTGAAACCATGTGTCTACAAAAAAATTAGCCAGGCATCCTGACATGTGCCTGGAGTCCCAGCTACTTGGGAGGCTGAGGTTGGAGGATCAGTTGAGCCTAGAAGTTCAAGGCTGCAGCAAGCTATGATCATTCTACTGCACTCCAGCCTAGGTAACAGAAAGAGACCCTGTCTCAAAAACAAAAACAAAAAAACTGTAGCTGCTGTGCTTGTTGGTTAGAGTATCCTTGTGTGTAAATTGGTATCTGAGTTTTTCAGAGGATTTTTTTTAAAGGATATGATGTTTTAATCACAACATAAATGCTGGTTTTTACTTTTTTGTGTCTTATATTTAAATCTTTCTCGCTTCAAAGGGTACATGTGAAGTCCTGAAGAATCATATACAGATTGCTTTTATTCTTATTTTTCTCCTTATTTCCTCACTTCTTTCAGGTGAGAATAACAAAAGTTACTGGATTCTGGTCAAATAAGAACTATGATCTCTATTCAGAATGTGCCATATTCTCTGTGTTCTTCACCATAGCCTTCTGGGCACCACATTCTCCACTCTTTCATGATCTAGAGCAAGGTTTCTCAATCTTTTTTTTAATCATGTTCTCTTTTGATAAACATAAAAATTGTACCATACACAGCCCTTGGAAATTCTTATATCCCCCAGCCCCTCAGGGCAATTTTACTCTCTACCCCCTTCAGAATTATGGTTTGATTTATTTTCTGTATCTTGGATTACAGAATTTGGGTTTTTTTCTCAAAATAATATTATAATTTTATAATAACTTTTTAAACCAATCCACACCCAAAGTCTTGAAAACTTGAGGACTGTGCAGTGTCTGTGGGTTTAAATACCAAGATTCTTAATTAATGTCTACTAGTGTCTTTATAATTTTGTTTCTTTGCTATTTGTATTTAGAAAACAGTCCATATGCTTCATTGTAAGTTTGTATCTGAATCTAGTGCAACCTGATGAATTATAATCTGGTTGCAGTTAGTGTAGACCCTGGCATAAATATATAAAAGCTAATCTGTAACTTCACCAGTTCAAAAATCAGTCAGATGGAGAGTGAAATGAGCCGATTTATTTAAGAAAAAAAATTATCTGCTCACAGTAGATTTTGATTTTACATAAGGAATGGAGCTTCCTTTTATGATGCTGTTAAAGAAAAGCATTAGCTCCTGCCTTGTGCAGATAATGCATAGTATACTAAAAACTGCAAAGGTAATGGTGCTTCTGTATGAATAGTAAATGCTTCCAAACAAAAGGAAGATAAAAAATACTTCTGCAGAGGCTAGCTTTATCAGACAGAAGTTGAGTCTCTGTAAGACTCTCAGTATGGCAGTCAGCAACTAGGTCACCATCTTTACCTTCCCAAACTTGTATCTACTGTGTACGTCTCCTTCAAAAATAAACTTTGATCATAAAACTACTAGATAACTATTTTCCAAAATTTGGAAAGTACTGTTGAACTTAAGAAATCAAATAAAAATTACATGTTACAGATGCAAAACTGGCCTTTAGAAAATGTCTGTAAGTCTATATTCCCCTCAGGAGAATGTCTATCTCAAGTCACTCGTGCATACGTTTTGTCTCTGCTAATTTGACAAATGAAAAAAGTTCTACAACTCTTCAGTTACTAATGACTGTCTACATAATTATATGCTGACTGCCTTTCTTAAGGATCAGCTTTCAAAATTTAAACCATTAGGTCCTGTTTATTTTTATAGTTTAATATTTAAGCTAAAAATGAATAATAATCACTCTTACCTGTATTAGTAGTTTATGCCAACTAAAGTTATATTGTTCAGGGCAGTGATGCCAAATTTCAGACTTAAAATTCTCTGATCTTCGCTCTTCCAATATCTTTAGTCAGTGTAAATAGATTCTTGTATGACACCAACTACTGTGGGAGGAAAAGGGGAAATTAAACAGAGTATTGAAGAAATTCAATAGTTATGGTCAATGTGGCAACTGCCTCCTCAAAAAACCCTCATTTCTCTATTTCTGTAGCGGGAGGAAGTTGGTGGACAATATACATATTATACTTCCTTATGATTATTTCATGAACTGGTTACACTCCAGTAAGCTTTGTTTGCACAATTGACTGAAGTTCACAGATTTAATCCCCCATGGCTAGTTTTATATGACACAGTGATAGAAGGAGCCACCCTGTAGTAACCCAATACAAATATTGGTGCAAATTTGTCTGTAAAATTGTTTGTGGGTGGCTTATTTGCAATCCATCTTTATCAAAAATAGAAACAAAACTCAAAGTTTTCTTATAACTTACTAGAATCAAATATTATAGAGCTAAAATAGAACTTCATGATCATCTATGGATTGAGACCCTTTGTTTTAAAGTTGAAGAAGCTGAGGCCCAGAGGAACTCACTGTAAGCACAGACTGCACCCAGGGTTGGGTCCCAGTTTGGTTACCAATGAGTTAACCCACTCTGTTTCTAATTGCCCTGCACTACCTCCATTTATCAACATAATACACTGTTTGGGGCATTTCATAATAGATTTGGCAAATCCTGGGAGTGCCAAGTATGCCTCAGATCAAATGACTAGTTATATTAATAAAGAATTGTGAAACCATGACTAGTCCAAAACAATAAAAATTTTAAAAATAGAATTGTGAAACCAATTTTTTGTACAAGATTGTCGAATCGGCCTGTGACCTACTAACTAAATGAAAGCTAAGTGTGTACATCTGGGGAGGAAGACTTGCATCAAGCACTCCCTCTCATCCTTGACTTGTTAAACCAGTGGGAGTCTGAAAAAGAGAACAGAAATCTAATTTCATCAAACTTGAGCACTTTAGTTATCAGTAAATCTTCACTTAAAATTAACAGAGGTACCTTGCCATTTCTCATAAACCCCTGATGCTTACCTTATTTCATGTTTATTTCATAAATTCTCTCTGATGTTTGCTAATATTTCTCTCTAAAACAAAAGTGAGAACTGCCTAAAGTGTCTGGATTGTGTTCTGCTGCTGTTCATCTTTGCCTTGCCCCCATTTACTTAAGAACAGTGACTCATCCAGGGTTACATGGCCATTCATTACAGAGTAATTTGGCTTTTAGAATTCTTATCACTTTTACTTCAGTAATGTATCATGTTCCAGGAAGGAATTACATAGAACAAAAAACAGTTTTAAGTAATTTAGAGAAGAACAGAAATGGAATGCTATTTCTAAGTGATTGAAAAATAGTTGTGATATTATCTGTTCAGGCATAAGCATCTTTGGTCTGAAAGAAAGAACACTCTTGTTTTCCTCCATTGTCTCCAAACTCAGTAAATGATACCATCACTCCTTCAGTTATTCAAGCCAAAAACTTAGGAATCATCCTTAATTTCTCCTTCTTTCACATCTCACATCTATCTAATCAATTGCTGGTACTACAGCTTCTACTATCACTACCATCATTCATTAGCCACATTTCATGAGAGCTTACTATGTGCCAGATATCTTGCTATGTGCCTTACATTCAAGTCTTACTTGGTTTTCACAACACCCTGTGAAATGTCTCATTTTAAAGGTGAGGAAAACTGAAACTCAGAAAGGTCTCATAAGTTGCCCAAGGTCACACAGCCATCTGTCCTCACGGGATGGTGATTGGCTCACCTCAAAGCAAGTAATTCAAGAACAAGTCCATAGCTGCAATGCCTTTTTGTGATCTAGCCTCTGAAGTCAACACTGTCATTTCTGCAGTATTCTATTGGTCACACAGAGCCAGCCCTGGATCAGTGTGGGAGGGGTAAATATCAGGAGGTGATGATCACTGGGAGCCATCTTGGAAACTGGCTACCACAGATGTCAATCAACCATTGAAACAAAGGAAGAGTCAGAAGTACTGCTTAAAAACCGTTGTCAGTCCACTGGTTGTTTATTGAGCAAGCATACCTGGGTAGGTGTAAGTTTTGCCAGTTCTTACACTATTTTGGTTTTTAGGTCTATTTTTGTTAAACAGTGTAATTCATTCAACAAATATTTATTGGAGTTTCTACATGTTCCTAGCAGCATGTGGAGGTCACAGAAGTAGGATGTTTAGTCACAAGCTAATTGAGGGTCTCTGGAAATTGAACAGATTCCACAAGCAAGCCAAGAATTTAGATTAATATGTGATATGTGATACAGATTTCAAATGCTCTGTGAATTAGAGAAGGGCAGAAACAGTGACTCAAAGTGGTTCTGAAAGGCTTTGTGAAAGCAAATGGAAGGAAGGAGAGGAGAACATAGCCTAGTGAGTGACAGTTCTGTGCCAGGTATGGGACAGAGCATTTTATGCCTAAGAACCCTAGAGATGTGTGGTGGGAGTCCCATTTTACATGGGAGGAAACTCAAAGAGGTTAAATAGCTTGCCTAGAGGAATACAATTAGTAAATTCGTTTTAAAATGACCTCATTCTCTGCCTTAGAAAGAAATTATTGGTTTTTCTTGCAGGTCAATAAGGGTACCTTATGGTACTCACGATAGGGTCATGTTTTAAGTATTTTTAACTTTGTTCAGATAGGGTTTCCTGTTCGATTTATGTATTTGTGTATCCTGTTCTAGACTTGAGGTAGCAGAAACTGACTATGGAAGAAATCAAGTCCAGTTTTTTTCTATCTTTGAAAACTCTGAACTTTGTTAAGCAAACTGTTATTCCAACAATGTCAGTATAAATTCTTTAGGATTCAGTGATTTTGAGTTCCCCAGTTGAAATATAGGTGAATTTTATTTTCATTCTTCTAAGAAATTAGGAAATACTGTTACAATTGGTAAAAAGAGTAAATGTCAGGGAATACTAGATTAATAAAGTATGCTACAAGTATTCTGTAAAGTGGCCCCTTTGGACTTTTCTCATTCAAATCAACAGTAGTTTTCTTTGGTTCTCATTCATCTTGCCCATCCATCTCTTCAAGGTTCCCCTTCTATTGTCCAAGTCCAAATGCTCTTGACCTAAAGTTCTAGTTGCTTCCTATATCATCTGCCAAATATTGATCTCCTAAGTGTTCTGCTCTCACCCTTAGGATTTACTTCCTTGAGGTGTTAAGAGTTACGTCCTACAATTGAAGTTCTGTCTTGTATTAATTTTCCTGCTTTTGAGATGGATTTGTGTATCAAGTGTGTTTTTTAATTTGGCCTCAAAATTCATTTGGAGTGGTTCAGTGAGAGTGTTTCAAAGGGCAGGCACATACTTACCTGGCAGAGGAGATACCATAATCAGAGGGCAGGCATGTGGACATTTATTTTGGCAATCCACGGTGGGCTGTACATAGCAGGGGGACATGAGAGCTTTCCTGACTCACATGGATTGTTGGGGTTAGAATTAGGGTCCCTTGGCCGGGCGCGGTGGCTCAAGCCTGTAATCCCAGCACTTTGGGAGGCCGAGACGGGCGGATCACGAGGTCAGGAGATCGAGACCATCCTGGCTAACACGGTGAAACCCCGTCTCTACTAAAAATAAAAAAAAACTAGCCGGGCGAGGTGGCGGGCGCCTGTAGTCCCAGCTACTCCGGAGGCTGAGGCAGGAGAATGGCGTAAACTCGCGGGCAGAGCTTGCAGTGAGCTGAGATCCGGCCACTGCACTCCAGCCCAGGCGACAGAGCAAGACTCCGTCTCAAAAAAAAAAAAAAAAAAAAGAATTAGGGTCCCTTATCAATTTCCCTCAGAGCCAGAACCCAGAGGACACAGGACAGCTTAGTCATTCCTGAAGCCATGTGCTTCATCTAGAAATTATTTTAGGCTATCCAAACTAGTGTTTAAACTGGCTGCAATTGGCCTTTTAAGTACTCTCACTAACCAATCAGGAGCTCAGGGCATTGAGAGGCTGGTATGCAGAAAGAAAAAACATGACTAATTTGTACACATTAGACTATCATATTCAAAAGATAATTATTTCTTTAAATCAGAGGCAGTAGTAAGTAAGCCTTGTCCAGTTCAACATATACCCAAGCCAGTGGTTATCTTTAGGAGGAGTGAGGCACAGTGCAGTTACCCAAAGCTATGGTTTGTTCAAGGCTCACTGATCCCCCTGTCCTCTCCAGGAAGTGGTATCTGGCCACAGCCTTGTTTCCAGTCACACTGTTCTCAGGCCCTCACCGCCTGCCACAAGTAGCTCTGATCGTGGGTGTCCCACCCTTAATTAGAGTGTGAAGAAAAACCTCTCCTTGTTCTGAAGAGCTGGTTTCTCAGCAAGCAATGGGAGCGTTTCTCTCAAGAATTACTTTTAAAAACAGCAGAAAATACAATCTGAAGTTTGTAAATTTATAATAACACAGAAAAGTTATCAGCTTTTGTAAAAAGTTAAGTAGAGGTTCCTCTTCAAAGACTTTCCTCTCCATTTAATTAGGAATAAATAGTAACTTCTCTTAGAAGCAAAATTTATTCAAAGACCTGTGCTAACATTCTTAAATATCTGCTAGCTGTGGTAAAGAAATCAATGTGCTTTATGTTCTTAGCTCCCACAATTTGGCCCAAATATTTGCCCTGGCATGCTTATACTGGTCCAAGCAAACATTGAGTCATAGCCTGTTCCTCTTCCTTATTTGAAGGTGTTTTTACCTTTCTCAGCATTCCACAAGTTACTTCCTCCTTCCTTTGTTCTCCTCTGCCTTTGCCTCTTTTAAAAAGTTCTAAGTTGCTAGCCAATCAAGACAAATACAGAATGTGAGGTCCCGTTCCAGCCAATGGAAACCGGACACAGCAGTAAGGTGGACGCATCAGGTTATAAATGACCCTCTTGTGGCAAAACTGCTGGCGAGTGTACCCTTTCTGCAGGAAGTAAAAATGGCCTTGCTGAGTAAATTAAATTTATGTTCAAGTGCTATTTCTTTATGGCACCGGGGAACAAGCATTTCAAACACTTTTAAGAAAAGACTAATGACGAAACAAAAATGGACTTTGTGAGTTGAAAAACACACATACACAAACTCAAAGGGCATTTTCTTATTAGTTTGCATTTCCTTATGCATCCAGTGAACCAACTCCCCAGGAGTTGGATCCATCTCTAAATTCCTCTAGTAACTTCACCTTCAGTAACTGATTGCAGCACAGCTGCTCCTCCAAACTGGGTGACCACCCAGGAATTAAAGGTTCCTCATCTCCCAACCCTTTCATCCTTTGTCTTACCAAACCACATGTTTCTGTGAACCTGAACCAGGGCCATTCCAACAAACCCCACTTCATGGACACTGAGACAGAGACAGGCTCGACTTCAGCTCACCTCCACTAGAGCACTCCCACTGATCACAAAACCCACACCACTACCTCAAATGCTAATCATTCTTAAAGAATTCCAGGAATTGGCCTTATGAGATAATTAAGATGGCCTCAGGAAGGAATGCTGAACAATTGATTTACAGCCTTGTTGCCACAGGCCAGGCCACCAGGTGGCCCATTACTCAAGATAACCATAGCAACCAGATCTGCTGACCTGCTTTGCTCAGCCCAGCCTGCATACCCTTCCCCTGTTACTAGTTCCTGCACTTTGCCTAATAAAAAAGCCCTATGACTCTTTTCAGGAGGAAGCCTGGGAATTCTCTCTCTCTTGTGCTGCCTCCCTTTTGTTTGGGCATAAGCTCCAGTGAAGCTTTGTCTATGAAAGCGCTTTTGGCCTCATATCAATTTCTGTTGCATTGAGAACCCAAGAACCCATGATCGGTAACAATGCCAATTGAGGGTAGAAAAAAGAAAAAAAAAATCACACACAAACTCAAAATGCTTTTTCTATTCTCTCATTCAACAAGAGTCTAAACAGATTACCTCTGTGACCAAATGTGTGGGGATTTCTCCCAATGAACAAGCAAGCAAGCAATTCAGTGGACACCAGCTGGGTGTCCTCTAATTCAGTTCTATTCTGACACTATCTACCTGGAGATAGCGTCAGATCCCACAGGTTGAAGGCTGAGTCCCCAAGACTTCTTCCCATCTTCAGATGCCAATGGCAAGCCCCAGGTTGCTTCACCTGTGCTTCTGACCCACAGGCTATATAAATCAAAGATCCCACAGCCCCCTCTTTGGGCCCAATTAATTTGCTAGAGCAGCTCACAGAATTCAGGGAAATATGTTTACCGATTTATTATAAAGTATATTACAAAGGATACAGTTGAAGAGATGCATACAGTGAGGTGTGGGGGAAGAGAGGGATGCAGAGCTTCCATGCCCTCCCTGGGCGTGTCACCCTCCAGGAACCTCCACATGTACAGCTATCCAGAAGCTCCTTGAATCCTGTCATTTTGGGGTTTTATGGGGGCCTCCTTACACAGCCGTGATTGATTGAAGCACTGGCTACTTGATTACCTTAACCTTCAGCCCCTCTCCCCTCTCTGGAGGGTTGAGAGTAGGGCTAAATGTTCCAACCTTGTCATCCTGCCTTGGTCTTTCCTATGACCAGCCCCATCCTGAAGCTACCTAGAGACTGCCAGACAGCAGTCACCTCATTAGCACCTCATTAGCATACAAAAAGACATCACTTTGGAGTTTTTGAGGATTTTAGGAGTTGTATGCCAGACAACAGACTGAAGACCAAATATATATTTCATAGTATCCAGTCCACCCTCTGTCTTGAATCCCTCACATCAAAAGGATGTACAACTCAAAAGATACAGCCAAATTACTAGAATCTCATTCAATCGGTAATAATCAGTCCAGCCCATCATAGTATATGAATGTCTCCCAAGGTGAGGCCACTCAGGTTTGCAGGCTTCCATTCAGTCTTGTCAGAGTGCTCTCAGTGAACATATAGCTTCACCCTTTACAGCAGCTGATATAATTGAGCTAGGAGACAAGATATCCTTTCTTGCTCTAAGCCTCTTTTGAGGTATTAATACAATACTGGATTTCTTTCCATTCATAACCCATTTATTCTTTACTCTCACTACTATTTTTCCTTATCTCTATAAACTCCCAAACTTTTCCACCTTTGGATGGGACAGTAGAATCAGCCACTGTGCTTGTCTAGATTGCAGGCAACAATACTAGTGTAGCAAGTGCTGCCCCCTCAGTCCACTCCCATTCATGTTAGAAATAAATTTTTGTTGCCACAAAGAAGAATCAGCACTCCTGCAAAAAGTTTTCTCAGCAAGGCAAATTAACTTCTATAGAAGGGTGCATCTCATGGATGGAGCAATGGCGAGAGCACACAGAACAAAGGAAAGCAGGGGTTTTTATTCCTAAGACAATGGGTTTCTACTACTGTGTCCTGTCTCCATTGGCTGGAGCTGGACTGCACAATCAAAACTAGTCCTGGTTGGCTAATTTGAAGTGTACAGGGAGGGGGTTACACTGGCAGGAAGGGCAGTTTTGGGGGTAAGAGCTGTTATGGCAGGAGGGGTAATTTGCAGAGTGAGTGACTAAGGGCAACAAGCAAGAAACAGCTGTGGACTGTAGATTAGGACTGGCAGGAAGGTTGTTTACTGCAGTCAGGGGCAAGGAGACATGAAGAACAAGGAAGTTGAGTTTGAGGACAAAGAACAAGGGAGTTAACATGCCAAACTTTTGAAGAGAACCTGACTGTATCTGACTTTCAGAAAGGGTAAGGTTCCATAGGTGCAGCAGAACGAGTGGGCTGTTTTTACCACCAGGGAGTATAGCTGCATTAATTGTTAGCCCCAATTTTGTCAGATGGGATAGGGCACAAGCCACTCCTTACGAGTCCACCCCACTGTCAGACCCTTAGGAATTCTGACTCAAAGTTTAAAAACATAGTTACAGTTTCTTACTTAGGAATCACCTTCCTTTCAGCACTTACAGTCGCAGCCCTGGTCCTAGGACCAATGCATCAGGTAGA
This sequence comes from Rhinopithecus roxellana, assembly GCF_007565055.1. NCBI lineage: Eukaryota > Metazoa > Chordata > Mammalia > Primates > Cercopithecidae > Rhinopithecus > Rhinopithecus roxellana. Next base: position 67,247,210 of record NC_044555.1, on the reverse strand, counting down.
GGAAACGTAAAAAAAAAGTTGAGGTGATATGGGAAAGAAAAATAACAATGTACTCCTCCCTTGGCAAGAAATGCATAGTCATACCAGCATCCTTCCACACACCCCCTTCCCAGATACCTCAGAAAAGCAGAGGAATCTACTGAGTGGGGAACTTCCCTTAGCCCCACTCATGTTGAATGTGAGCACACACTTGCGAAGGCAAATAAGGCAGCTCTTGGTGCTTTCATCTCCCTCTGTTTTAGACAACCAGTGTTTTCATTGCCTGTTCCACTCTCTATCAAACTGTTAATCTGAGGAAGATGTCTCTCTGCCCATTGCTGAACATTATAGGCTATATAATGTGTTCCTGGGTCTGAAGAAGTGGCAGCCATCCAAATCTGTGCAATATCTTCTGCTCTAGCTTTTATGGCACTCTGAGCAAACTATTACTGAGAAGAACATCTCTGCCCACTGCTGGAACATTATGGGTTGTGCCATGTGTTCTTTGGCCTGAAGAAATGGTGTTCAGCTCTCCAAATCTGTGCAGTATCTTCTGTTCTAGCTTTTTTATGGCATTCTCATAATTCACATCTTCCACCGGGCAAGCAAAGCCCAGTCCAGAATCAGTGTCTACTCTTGTCAAAACTCATTTGTGGCCTCCCAGGGCTACCAGCATCAGCCTCACTTGCCAACTTGTTCAGGGCTTTCCCACCAGGGAAATCTGCCCCACAGCCATGGGCAGTGTCTGTCTCTTTTGCTGGCAGACAGAATAGTTCTTATTGGCATTTTGTACCTGAGATGGTGCAAAAGAAACATGTCTAAATGCAGCCCATCTCTGCACTGTTGCAGTATCCATTCATCCACTCATTTCATGGACGCAGGTGGCCACTTCAAGGGAGCACACAGGGTTGTCTGCTTGTTGATATCAATCACTTTCCGAACCAGGATCCTTTTTTTTTTTTTTCAAGTCAGAGTTTTGCTCTTGTCTCCCAGGCTGGAGTGCAATGGCGCGTTCTCAGCTCGCTGCAACCTCTGCCTCCTGGGTTCAAGTGATTCTCTTGCCTCAGCCTCCCAAGTAGCTGGGATTACAGGTGTGTGCCACCACATCCAGCTAATTTTTTTGTATTTTTTGTAGAGACAGGGTTTCACCATGTTGGCCAGGCTGGTCTCGAATTCCTGACCTCAGGTGATCCACCCACCTTGGCCTCCCAAAGTGCTGGGATTACAGGTGTGAACCACCATGTCCAGCCAAGAAAGGAGCTCTTCTGATGGCCGTTGACATGTTCTACTTTAATGCACTCCTCAAATTTCCATAGGGCATCCCTTTAATAAATAGGCCAGGTTTCCACTGTCCTTCTGCCTGACCATGTGGCCAGGCCACTGAGTCAGTAAAAAAATCAAACACAGGGGCTTTTGCTATTGTTCATTTCTTCAGAATGCAATTCAGCCGCCAAGCTAATTTGATCTTACCTTCTTTGATCAAGAGTGGCATCCTTCCAAACAGGATTGTTCACCTTGGAACTGTCATCCACACACCAGGCAGCTCTTTGTTGGTCAGTTGAGAGCTGTTCACGGGGCCCCGTCCAAGGGTCAGTAGAATCCCGCAGTTCCTCACACAGTTCCAGAGTCAGTCCTAGGGAAAAAGAGGCTCCCTGCTTGAGAGTATTTCCTCCTTGCACTTCCCAGGGAGGATGCTCCTGTATAAACCATTTTCATTTTATTATGGAACTATTCTGGGCACTGCCATCCCCATTTGAATGTTTCTCTGACATCATGTGAGAAAGCATGGGTATTTCAAGTGTCAAGATCATTTTATGTCCTTCAGTCATAGGGGTTACCTTCAATTAATGTCCCATAGCAAGGTAGTAAATGCCCCCAAGTGGAAAGTCTCTAGTGTAAAGTCCCAGTAGTTGTCACTGGGAGATGCTCACAGACTTTTGAGTAAGACCCAGTAAACGCTCACAAAGAGCTAGCAAATGGAGAACTTGTCCCTACTGATATTCCAGCTTCTATTCTACACATTGTGGGCTTGGGTAATCTTACTGGTTCCCATTTAGCGTGTTCAATTAATGTTGCTACAAGGGTATTTTACAATACGAGGTAAGGGAAACATTCCCCAGTCAGACACAATATCCCCATAATACAGTCAAGTAAAAGAGACCCAACCACTTCATGTAAAATGTGTTCAAATGTACCAACTTACCTTAATTTTCTCAATGCTTACTTTCCTAACTGTAGCCTCTATTACGACTTTACCAACAGGTTTTGAGTTTACAATACTAGGTAGGGGAAGTGTTCCCTGCCGAGACCGGCTCAATCGGGGAGACCCTAACCCAGCGGCGCTAGAGAAAGACACACACACACAGAAATATAGAGGTGTGAAGTGGGAAATCAGGGATCTCACAGCCTTCAGAGCTGAGAGCCCCGAACAGAGATTTACCCACATATTTATTAATAGCAAACCAGTTATTAGCATTGTTTCTATAGATATTAAATTAACTAAAAGCATCCCTTAAGGGAAACGAAGGGATGGGCCGAATTAATTGCAGCAGGAACACGCCCTTAAGACACAGATCGCCCAGACTTTTGTTTGTGACTTAAGAATGCCTTTAAGCGGTTTTCCACCCTGGGCGGGCCAGGTGTTCCTTGCCCTCATTCCCGTAAACCAACAACCTTCCAGCTTGGGCGTTAGGTCCACTATGGACAAATCACAGTGCTGCAGAGATTTTGTTTATGGCCAGTTTTGGGGCCAGTTTATGGCCAGACTTTGGGGGCTTGCCTGCAACAGTTCCCCACCCAGATATAATATCCAGTTCCATCAAACATTCAGTTAAAGGAAACATAACTTCTTTACATAAAGCCTGTTTATAAACATTCTAAATCTCGTATTCCTACCAACCCTTACTTTCTGTCCCAGTCCCAGAATTTCTCTTCTTCACTCCCATACCAATTTACCGTTTTCTCCTTAGAAAAAAGCTTTGAATCCCCAGCAGAGGCTTGAGCCAAGGGACCTTGGCCCTTTTGTCAATCTTTGTCTTGATTAACCTGCCTCAACATTGCCCCAAGTAATTGTTGGCCAGCTTTCTCATTGTAATCTCTTCCTCTGATTTTTTCAATTTCTCCTAATTGGGGTAAATACAGCAAACCTGTTTGGTACCCCTTACCGTTAGGAGAACAGCAGAATCCCCTACCAGCCTTCTATAGTGAAGGCCTTTGTTTTAACCCCATCAATTTCCACTTTATTCATCCCATTTTTTAATAGCCCTCTAAAGACTACCCTGCTTAGATGAGTCCCATGACTCTCCTCTTTCTTTTTCCTCAGTTTCACCCCATCAATATTTTCTTCATTCACCTTATTTCTCAATAACCATTTAAACTTTCCACCTTCCTGTGACTCTCCCCTCTGCCTTTCCCCAGTCTCTTGTTAATAATGCTCATGTTTTCATTGGTGCCCATACAAAAGAGGCTCCCTTACCGACAGCATTTGCCATGACTTGGGTAATAGGCATATTCAGTCATCATAAAGCCAGTTCCACATGGTCTACATAGGAAGCAAATGAGCTGCTGCTTCAGGGTATTCCACTTGGCATTTATAGGTGAAATTGGACAGTCCCCTTCTCAGGGTAAACACATCCAGTCCACCATGCTGGCCATTCCCTTGAAAATAACCTCCTGTGTGTCTGGAAATCTACCTTTCCATCTGTGATTGTTCAGTAATGAACTCCAGGTCCTCCCTCATCCAAACATGCTCTTCCATTCTTGCACATTTAAAACCAAAGAAACTGCTCTGACAGTTCCTTCATAGTATACCCTCCAGTTTCAATAGTTTATCAGTTTTACCCTTTCCCCACATTGACTACCCTTCTTGATAACCACAGGTTGTGTAACTGCCCAGTGGGTTCATCTTGCCCGCTGTCTAGACAGAGCTGATTTATCAATACAGGGAAATTGCAATAGAAAAAAAGTAATTCACCCAGAACCAGCTGTGCGGAAGACCAGAGTTTTATTATTACTCACATCAGTCTCCCAGAAGACTCGGGGATCAGAGTTTTTAAGGATAATTTGGTGGGTAGTGGGCCAGTGAATCGGGAGTGCTGATTGGTTGACTCGGGGATGAAATCATAGGGAGTCAAAGCTGTCCTCTCATGCTGATTCAGTTCCTGGGTGGGAGGTACAGAACTGGTTGGCAGGTCCAGATCGGGCCATCCAGTTGGAAATGCAAATACCTGAAAAGACATTTCAAAAGGCCCATGTTAGGTTCACGATAGTAATGTAAGTTGCAAATCTTATGACCTCCAGAATAATGGCTAGTAACATTTAGAATTCCAGCCCCTCTCATCAGTACTTGGCTGGTGGCCTTTTCATTCGTTTTACAAGAACAGTTTAGCTTTTGGGAAGGGCTGTTATTTAAACTATAAGTTCCTTCCCAAGGCTAGTTTGGCCTATGCCCAGTAATGGACAAGGACAGTTTAGAGGTTAGAAGCAAGATGGAGTTGGTTAGGTCTGATATTTTTCACTGTCATAATTTCCTTAGTTATAATTTTGCAAAGGCAGTTTCAGTCGTAGAGGTACTTCATTGTCCTTGCATAATTTTTTCCTTGGGGGTCAGCTTTGAAGCTAGTAGCCTGGGCTCAGACAAAGTCTAACCTAGCACTCTCCTTTAATTTCATTTAGCTGTTAGAGATAAACACCAAAGAATTAAGTATTTCACTTTTTCATATTAGTCTGCATACCCTTATGCAACCAGTGAACCAACTGCCTGGGAGTTGCATCCATCTCTGAATTCCACCAGTAACTTTTACCTTTAGTAGCTGATTGCAGCACAGCTGCAGCTCAAAACAGTGAGAAACCACGTGGCCACCCAGGAATCAAAGATTCCTCATCTCCCACCTTTTTGACGCAGGATTTTTCTTGGCCACTTTGCCAATCAGGGACCTCCACGGCCAGCAACGCCCCCCTACCTGGCCTTTGCTTGGCCATGGGCCTGCTGAGGCGTCAGGCCCACTCAGCCCACCAGTACTATGGCTTGTACCTGCATTCAGCAGTTCCCAAGCTCCTGTCCTCATCCAAGAAGAATGAAGATACGCTGACAATTTGAAGGGTGAGGATGGGTAGGGAAGAATTTTATTGAGCAGCAGAACAGCTTTCAGCAGAGAGAAAACACAGGGTGGCCCCCGACCCCTGCAGTCGTGTGGTTTGTGTCTCTTCAGTGTGGCTGGGTCCAGGGTATTTTATGGATTCAGAATGGGGCGTGTGTGCTGATTGGTTTGTGAGTATGCAGAAAAGGTTAAAGTGAAGTCACCACTCAAAGGTGGGCACACCAGTGTAGAAAACCAATTAGGGAAGGGTAGGTATATGTAAAATAGGTGAGGGGTGGAGATCAATCAGAGGAAAGTGCACCAAACAGGAAGACAGGTTCTCAATCTGGTCCATGGATTTACCCGGGACATGTAGCTAGGCTTTAAACTGTCTTCAGCTTGAAAATTGGTTTCACTGAGGACTCGCCCCTATCTGTCTAGGCATTTTGTCTGCCTCCTGCTGCTGTCACTTTCATTCTTTCTCTTCCCAAACCACGTGTTTCTGTGAGCCAAGGCCATTCTAGCAAATCCTACCTCGTTGAAACCAATTCATAGTTTGGAAAGAAAACAAAACTCACAAAGTGCTTTTCTACTCTTTGAACAACAATTAACACAGATGATTTCTGTGACCAGATGTGTGGGGATTTCTCCCCAACCAACAAGCAAGCAAGCAGTTCTACAATGGACACCAGTTAGGCATCCTCTAATTCAGTTATGTTCTGACACTATGTACCTAGAGATAGCATCAGATTCCACAGGTTGAGGGCTTAGTCCCCAAGACTGGCCACCACCTTCAGATGCCAATGGCTAGCGCCAGGTTGTGTCACCTGTGCTTCTGACTGACTGGCTATAAATCAGGGATCCCACGGCTCCCTCTTTGGGCCCAATTAATTTGCTAGAGCGCCTCACAGAACTCAGGGAAACAGTTACATGTACCCGTTTATGATAAAGGATACAGATGAAAAGATGAGTAATGCTGGGTCACGGAGCTTTCCTGTCCTCTCTGGACAGAGGCACCACCATCTGGGAAACTCCACAAGTTCAGCTATCCAGAAACTCTCTGAACACTGTCCTTTTGGGTTTTTATGGAGGCTTCATTATGTAGGCATGATTGGTTAAACGATTGACCATTGGTGATTAATTTAACCTTCAGCCCTTCTCCCCTCCTTGGAGGTTGGGGATGGGGCTTAATGTCCCAACCCTCCAATCCTGCCTAGTCTTTCAAGGCTACCAGCCCCATCCTGAAACTACCTAAGGGTTCCAGCCGTCAGTCAACCATTAGCATACAGAAAGACATCATTCTGGAGTTTCTAAGTATTTTAGCGATTGTATGCCTGGAAAGAGGGTTGAAGACCAGATATATATTTTACAGTATCACAGACCTGATCATCAAAGTTTCACTATCCTTCAGCTTTGGCTTGTTGGCTTTTCATATAAGCTTGAGTGTGCTGGCTAAACATTGTCTTTTAGGAATGCACAGCATAGCGACTTCAGTGGCAGTCATAAGAATTGGAATCATTTCAGGGGTGGTAGTTGAAAAGCAGACAGGAAATTAGCAGATTTAGAATAGGGGAGAAACTTTAGCATTGAATTAGATGAGGCAAAAATATCTTTGAGGGACAAATTTTGAATTTTAACATCTTCAAATCAGTCAAATTTGGTTCATATTATGCTTCAGAACTAACCATTCTTTTCTGTAGATTCTTTAAAAAGCCAAAAGTAGATAAAGATTTCTAAGAATGAAACAGTTGAGGATAGAATTCCAAAAATAATGCTGTTCCATTGTATCGCCCCATGTACAAAACACACACACACATACACAGGCACACAAAATCTATACCCTGGGAAACAGTGACTTGGATTGCAGTGAGATTTAGGGAATTTAAAAGGCATCATATATCAGTGCCCAGAATTCTCCACTCCACTGTCTCTGTCTCTTTCTGGGACCAGGTGTCCTGGCCACGTTATTACCAATCACTTCTTTGAATTTCTAGATACAATTGTCTTAAGGTGAAGTCCCCTGCTCCATGTAACTTCCTGTCCTCAATCAAGGGGAAAAAAGAGAGATAGATGTCAAGGGAAGAGAAAGAAGAATTGAATATCTCATGTCTTCCCTCCTATACCTGTTAGTGTCTATATTCATTTTCTCTTAAGAGCCTCAAGCGTTGAAGTCACAGGTTTCTCTGAGAACCACATTTAGAAAATTAATAATAATAAATGATAGCCTCTGTATATATATTCATATAATTTTACAAATATCTCTGAGATTGATTCTATTATTACTATCACTTTCTAGATGATGGATGTAGGTCCACAGAGGATAACTTGCCTACAGTGATAGAACTGCTATATTATAAGGTCTAGATTTGAACCCAGATAGTCTGACTTTAGAGCCCACATTCTTTAGCTACTGTTTTATATGGACTCTCATAATATATGATAATACTCAATAGAATCTAGTTTATTGCTTTAAATAAGGAGACCAGCTATCCCCAATGACCAAAAATATATCTCATTTATATACTTGTTTCCAGTTTTCAATCTCGAGATTTATTAACTCCTGCCAACTGTAAAGGTACCCTGTTTTCATTGTAATTGATAAGTAATCTGAAGGTCATATTTTGAGACTCTATGAATATACCGTGTTTCCCTTTCACCCACTGGATTTTAACATTCTTCGATGATTCTTTTCTTGCCCAAATCAGCTGTTTCCTTGGTGGTAGCATCTTGGTAATCTTTTGGTGAATGGATATATTAGATTTGAGGTTGTCCTTTTAAGACATCTTTTGGTGAATGGACATATTAGATTTGAAGTAGTCCTTTTAAGACATCACTCTAAACAAGTCTTGTTCTTTTATATTATTTCTCAAACAGCAGTGTATGTGGCATACTTTCTAATATTTTCATGTTGCCTCTTCTTCCCTTTCCTCTTATCAAAAGCCAGCCTAAAAATGTATGGTTTTAATAAACCTACAAATAAAGGATTGAATCTGGGAAGTATAAGTTCTCTAAAGTTCCAGAAATATCTGGAGAGGAAAAAAAAAAAAACTGGAAAGAAGAAACCTGTGTTAAATTTTATAATAACACTGAGAAAAGTCTTTAAGAGGCTCACTTTTTTAATGGTGCCTTGGCCAGCAGAGGGCAATATATTACCAGCCCTAGTTAAACCTCTTTTGCTGACGCATAAACTGCCCACATTGCACTCTTTTCCAGCTAGAAACATAAAACAATAGAAAAGTTTGGGGATTTTTTGAAGCTCTAATACAACAATAAATTTCTTTTAGTAGTTGAAAACCACTTTACACATGATAGAGGAAAAAAAAATTGTATAGACAATGGATTTCTGTCCTTAAGATGAAAGCCCAGTGCCACTCATCAGCCTTTAATAGGATATGTCCTTTAAGGATAGGTTTGGTTTTGTTTTGTTTTGTACTAGTGATTATCGCAAGAGTTACTTTTGTAAAATATTCACAACGACAGTTATCCTAGTGGTAGAAAGAAAGTCTTACATTTTAATATGGGAAAGTTTTTATTACTGTATCTTTTAGTTTTTCTTTAACTCTTTTTGATCATAGAAATTGATGGACAGTTTTAAAAGTCAAATATCACTGAAAAGCTTGTAATAAAAACATGTTATGTCTATTAATAAATGTAGTTTAAAGTATTTTCACCTAATGAAGACAGTATAGGAGAAATCACCACTATCCTCGACTATAGTCACTTCCTCTTGTCAGTTTAACAACTTATGCTGCATGTCCCTTCCACTTAAGTGATTTTTTTTTTTTTTTTTTTTTTGGGAGCTGGAGTCTCGCTCTGTCACCAGGCTGGACTGCAGTGGCGCGATCTCGGCTCACTGCAACCTCCAACTCCCTGGTTCAAGAGATTCTCCTGCCTCAGCTTCCCAAGTAGCTGGGATTACAGGCAAGCACCACCACGGCCAGCTAATTTTTGTATTTTTAGTAGAGATGGGGGTTTCACTATGTTGGCCAGGATGGTCTCAATCTCCTGACCTCGTGATCCGCCCATCTCGGCCTCCCAAAGTGAAGAGATAGCTTATAATAACCATTGCCTCTTTATTCAGCGCTCCTCATCAGGGGAAGCATGTGCTTGTTTTTATCTCTGAGAACACATGGTTTGTTACTAAATCTTCAGCAGCTCCACCACTCCCTGCCCTTAATTGGTTTGGAAGGTACATTCTCTCTCTCTCTCTGTCTCTCTCTCGCTGTCCCTCTCTCGCACACACACACAAAGCTTTCAAGTAAAATAACTCGAGGCATTGTCTTTTTTGGTAAAGAAATTACTGTATTTGTTGTCATCTTTTTAGAAATCAGTGCTACACATATTCTTCATTTATATTTTTTATGCATCATTTATCTATTGCTGCATACTAAACTACCCCCAGACTTGGTGGCTTAACACAAGAACCATTTATTCACTCTCAATTCTGCAATTTGTTCCGGACTCAGCTGGGTAGTTCTGTTTGTCTCACCTGGTGGTCATTCATGCAGTTTAGTCATCTAGCAGCTCAGCTGAGGCTAGTTGGTTCAATGTGGCCTCACTCAGGTGTCTGGAGCATCACCTGGAAGAGTTGAGCCGGCTGTGCCCCTCTCTCCGTGTGATCTTTCATCCTGGGCTTATTTACAATGTGATGGTCTCAGGTTCCAAGAGGGCAAAACTGGAAGCTGCAAGGTCTCCTAAGGCCTTATTCAAATGTCATACAATGTCTACTACATTTTATTGGTCAAAGCAAGTCTTCATACCTTCCCAGATTCAACTGGGAAAGTAGACTCCACCTCTGGATGAGAAGAGTGGCCAGGAACTGGGGGCAGTTTTTAACACATTTCTTTGGATGTGCTTGCAACTTTAATGTTCTAACTAGACTTGTTATATTTTCTCCTTGAAGTGCAGTGAATTGGCTCTTTCTTTAGGGAGTACTATAGTATGTATATCTCAAAGTTCATAGTTTCCTGGGTAATATTCCTAAAAGAAAAGGAAATTCTACTTTGTGAGAGATACTCACTGTGTCCCACTTTGGAGCTGTCATGTTGTTTCGGTTGTTTCTTGTATTAAAAGGTATATTCAGTGTGCCATGAATCCAGCTGGGTGCAGTGGCACTTGCCTGTGGTCCCTACTACACGGGAGGCTGAGGCAGGAAAATTGCTTGAACGCAGGAGTTTGAGGCTATAGTGAATTATGATCGCACCACTGCACTTCAGCCTAGGTGACAGAGTGGGACTCTGTCTCTAAAAAAAAGTATATGTATATATATAAAATATGACATTAATCCATGGTGTTTCCTTTGTACTTTTTTATCTTCTATAAATCCTCTCCCTTTACCTTCTCTTTCCAGAATATTAATCTAACTTTTCAGTAAAACCAGAAGAAAAGTCTGTTGCTCTTGCTTCCCAATAGCTGGTTTGATCCTGAGAGCTGGATAAGTTCATTGACATCTTCAATACCAGAGCTTAAAAGGATGTAGAAAGATGATTAGCCTAGCATGGTGGGGTAGCTTTCCCTCCTACCATGCTGGGTTGTACTCATTACTCAAGGTTTCATTATTTTCGGGATCATAAATGTCAAACTACTGGGCCATGAGACTCGCATTCACTTACTTAGCTGCATCCTCTCCCTACTTGTCACATCTTTTTGGAACTCTGTAGTCAGTCCCCACAAGAGCTGACCCTGTGTGTTCCTGTGTTTTTCAAGTTTCACTAGCCACAAAGGGGAACTGAATATGAACATGCATGCAAACCTCACCAGTTCCCTTTGCAGCCAGCTGAAAGTTGTTTTTCATATAGAGGAAACAGCGTTTTTCTTCTGAGTACAAACTGAATTTCCACACAAATATGAAGCATTTCATCTTCTGACAGTTCAGAGGACCCAAGAGAAGAGGGCACCAAATTGTGAGAAAGGCCATTAAAAGAGAAAGTAGGAAAACAAAGAGACAAACTGAATTGGGGAAGAGAGAGGTGCTGCTGAGTACAGGAAAGGAAAAAAGCAGACCACGGGGAGGGGCACCGGGGTGCTAGAAAGTCTCAATACGTAATGGCACACAGGATGAGGCAGGAAACGTAGAAAGGAACTGTCTGCAAAGGACCTATAATAGCTATGCCAGCAGTATTAATGGAAGGCATTAAGAACTTTTGGTTTAGAAATTTGCTGTTGGACAAAATTTCAAAATATACCACATTTGCGTGATTACTGGGCCTGCCTGAGTTCATGCTATGGAGCCAGGTTTAGATGAAGGTGCCTTGTCCTCACTTCAGAATGCAATATGGTGACCTGTTTGGCATCTCTTATTACACGGAGAAAAACCAAGAATCAGATATGTATTAACATCTCTTCTTTTTTTTCTTTTTTTGAGAAGATCTCTGTCACCCAGGCTTGAGTGCAGTAACATGATTGCAGTTTACTGTAGCCTCAAACTCCTGGGCTCAAGTGATCCTCCCACCTCAGTCTCCTGAGTAGCTGGGACTATAGGCACATGCCACCATGCCCAGCTAATTTTTTAATATTTTGTGGAGACTGCTTCGCTACGTTGCCTAGGCTCGTCTGGAACTCCTGAGCTCAAGCAATCCTCCCGCCTCAGCCTCCCAGAATGCTGGGATTACAGGCATGAACCACTGTGTCTGGCCCAACATTTCTTCTACTGGCATCCTGCCAGGTGCCCTCACACTCTCCTCCTTACTTGCTCAAGTTTCAGAGTATGGTTCTGATTAGCATAAAATACAGTGGATCTGTTACCTCTCCTCTCCTGGACATCGCTATTATTAGTGAAAGCTGAGGCTAAATAAAATTACTCTTTCTGAGTTACTTCCCCCACCTCACTTGATCCAGATCAACTCCCACTATATATCTTCCTAGTTCTGATGTTTACCCTCAGCTTCTAGCCATTCCATTTTATGTATTTTCTCTGCCTTTGCCTTGGCATTTGGGTATTTGGATACCATATATTGTATGTTTTTACTTGCCAGGTACATTTATTCACTCATTGAGTCCTCATAAGAACCCTATGAGTTAGGTACTACTATTATTCCTGTTTTCTCAGTAGAGGAAATAGAGCTTGTCCAATGTTACATTGTAAGTGATGGCAGCAGAAATAACTTAGGCGGCCTGCATCATTCACCCTTTTAACCAGTCTTTTATGCTGCCTCTCAGTTTGTTATTTAATAATGCTTAATATTATTGGGATAAGAAAACCTATTGGATTCAGCCTTACCATAATTCTTGCCATGGCCTTAACAATGGGATCATAATAATCCATATACATTGGCCAAGATCAATCCCCTGAACTGTGTTGGATGGGCAATACCAACATTTTTCTAGCACTTTTTTTCTTCTACTTTTCCCTCATCCCCTAGTGAATGGCCAATTCTTTCTTTAGATATGCTAATGCTTTTAATCAGTTCATCTCCTGGTCTAAGAGACTTTCTGTCTCTAAAGTTGTTTTACATATTTCTACTCAGGTATTTGGATTTTGTAGTTGAATTCTTAGAAAACATTTCTATTTTCATGTTCTCAGGGAACACCTGATTTTGACTCCTCTATACTATTTATAGCTGAAATACCAAGCTATCTAATTATAAGATAATTTCATCTGCAAGTTCTTTAGCTTGGTCCTTGAGGAATGCATCAGGGCCAGTGTTTATTTAGATTTATTGATCAGAAAATTTTTTAAGTTTGCTTGTAGTGTCTGACAAAAGAAACCATAAGCAAAGTAAAAGACAAGTGCATAGTGTTAGAAGTTATTTGCAAACTATATAAATAACAAAGGATTTAGAACCCAGAATATATAAACAACTACTTCAACAATTTTTTAAAAAGAAAAAGGAAAAAAAAGATAAGCAACTCATTAGGGGAAAAGGGAGGGGGAGGGGTATAGCTATGAATAGGCCATTCATCCAAGAAGAAGCCTGAATGAGCAAAAATTATATGAAATGATGCTTCATTCACTAGTAGTCAGGGAAGTGCAAATTAAAGCCACAATAAGATACCATTTCACACCTACCAAATTGGCAAAAATTAGTAAATCTGATAAAACCAAGTGTTGGTAAGGATGTGGGTAAACAGGAACTCATTTCTGCCTCATAGTGGGATGGGCATATAAATGGGTAAAATCACTTTGGAAAGCAATTTGTCAAAAATGAGATAAGCTGAAAATGTACATACCCTTACAACCAAGCATTTCTGCTTTTAGGTGTCAGCCATAAACTTCACACATGGGCAGTGGGTATACAAAAGACTTCACTTGAGCATGGTTTCGATTAGTAGAAAAAGTGGAAACCACCAAATTGCCCAGTGTTTATGGAGAAATGAACTGTTGTTTATTCATGCAGTAAAACACTACATCAGTGAAAATGAATGAACAAGACCTACATGAATCTACGTAGATAAACATAATTTGAGTGAAAAGAGTTACAAAGAATGTAATAGTAAGACACCATTTGTGTAAATTTTTAAAAGAAAAAGTGCATATTGTTATGCATATGTATGTTGTAAAAGCGCAAAAATATACATCAGAGTGATATACACCAACTTCAGGAAAGAGGTTTCCTCAGGGAAGGATGTGAAGTGAGCTTTAATATATCTAACTTTTTGGATGTTGTATATGGGTACAAAAATCTTTTAAGTAAAACCAAAATGTTAACATCTGTTCAATTGGGGTGATGGGTATTTAGCTGCCTGTTATGTTGTGTTTTTCCATTTTTGTATGTTTGAAATGTTTTATAACTAAAAACTATTTATATGTGAAATTACCAAAAAAGAGTATAAGTGTAATAGTTAACTGTTGCTCCCAAAAAACTTGCGTGACTTATTAAAGCAAAAAGAGAGTCCATGTATCATCAACACCTGTATCCAAACCATAATTAGAAGGCTTTTCCATCTTTGATGGTTCTTTATGCATTTCATGGGCCAGAAGCAAAACTAGTAAGGGTAGGATGCTCTAATTTGATTCCATTTTTTTTCTTCTATTTAACCTGTGTGAGTTTGTTCTGGATTATCATACATGTTTCAGAGAGAGCTTCCAGAGTATACAAATGTGTGATGATTAGAAGACTAGTCTTAAAGATTGTTTTTTGTTTTTGTTTTGAGACAGAGTCTCACTCTTTCGTCAGGCGGGAGAACAGTGGTGCAATCTCGGCTCACTGCAACCTCCACCTGCCAGGTTCAAGCGCTTCTCCTGCCTCAGCCTTCCGAGTAGCTGGGACTACAGGTGTGTGCCACCACACCCAGCTAATTTTTGTATTTTTAGTAGAGATGCGGTTTCACCATGTTGGCCAGGATGGTGGCGATCTCTTGACCTCGTGATCCACCCGCGTTGGCCTCCTAAAGTGCTGGGATTACAGACGTGAGCCACCGCACCCAGCAAAGATTTTGTTTTTTTGACATCACACAATTTTGACGAGTGATAAGCAGGGATTTTTGCCCCCAATACATATTAATGGCAATTTATGTTTTTTTAAAATAAAAGACATCTCAGCAATCACCATTGTGCCTGGACAGAATTAAACAAAAGTGAAAAGCATTAGCAGAGACAATGTCAGTAGAATGGAAGTCTACCAACTTGCATCCCTACATATGTAAAATACAGTTGCTACTTACATCACAATGCCATGGAGATTAACTAATGATAATGCATGGGAAGCACCTAGAACAGTGAAGGGTGCATAAATAAACAAATGTTACTTTGCTTCCTAATCCCTTGCATGTGAACTTGAAGTGGGGAAATAAAAGGAAAAATAGAAGTTTCGAACAAACTTACTACCTCCTTTCCAGTTCTATGCTTACTGTTACCATCCCCAACCAGCTCTCCAAGTCTTCATCTGGAAACATGGACTGAACTGAGGCACTATGGCAGCCACTCAGCTGGGCCATGTAGCTGTGACAGAGGACCCTACATCATCCAACATGGAAATGCCCCATAGTTTATCTCTTGTCTGAGTTTACTTAGTTCAGATTATATTCTGAGTTTAAAATCTTTTCTTCCGATTAAAAATACCCCTACAAGTGTCTTTACAAGTGAACTTTGTTGGTGGCTGAAATAAAAGACTCTCCAGTAAATGTTATATCTGTTGTGAATATTTTTCCTGCTTTGTACTTTTGCTTCAGTTTTTATGGTTTGGGACAAAGAATCTAAATTTTTAAGTCAAAGCTATGAATTTTTCCCTATAGTTATTTCTATTATTTTGTTTAAAAGTTCTTTCCCATCTACAGATGAGTTAGTCATTTTTTGATCTTTTATGGTCTCATTATTTACACTTAATTCTTGAGTGTACTTATAAATTTTTGGGTATGATAAAAGGTAAGGCTGTAAATTGGCCTTTTATTTTACATAGGCACAGCACTATTATTTATTAATCCATCCCTTCCTTCCTGATGCTTTTTGTGATGTTTCCTTTATTTGCAGTGATTTTCTCTGAGGGAGGAGAATGTATGGGGGTCACCTGAGCTTTGCATAAATACACTTAACCCCACCTTTTTTTTTTTTTTTTTTGAGACTGAGTCTCACTCTGTCGCCCAGACTGGAGTGCAGTGGTGCAATCTCAGTGTGGCACGTTGGCTCACGCCTGTAATCCCAGCACTTTGGAAGGCAAAGGCGGGCGGATTACCTGAGGTCAGGAGTTCCAGACCAGCCTGGCCAACATGGCAAAACCCTGTCTCTACTAAAAATACAAAAATTAGCCAGGCTTGGTGGCACACACCTGTAATCCCAGCTACTCCAAAGGCTGAGGCAGGAGACTTGCTTGAACCCAGGAGGCAGAGATTGCAGTGAGCTGAGATTGCACCACTACACTCCAACCTGAGTGACAGAGTGAGACCCTGTCTCAAAAAAAAAAAAAGTCATATACCTATTTTGTACTTTTCTCATATATCATCATATCATCTAGGATCTGCTTACACACGTGTATTCAGTTCCACAGATTTATCCTTGTGTCTGCTCCCCAGTGTTATCCTTACCGAAGGATAAGAATATATTTTAATATCTGATAAAGTATTATATTTTGAAAACATAAAAAATAATTAGCCCATTAACATGTTACTGCAGCATCCAGGCTGCTTGTTGAGAGAACTGTTTTCATATTGCTTTTCTCTTGTGGGATAACTTTCAGTAAGGCTTTTGTTCAAACAGTTATATTACCTATACTTTTATGTCAGCAGGAATAAATAATCCATTTTTTTAAAGTTGAAAATAAAACTGTACTGGAAGAGAATTGTCTTTTTCTACTGACCTAATCTTCAAAATTCAACCACCATCAAACCTGGCTCTAAAACTAACAGCAATATTCAACACTGAGGTCTCACTCTGACAGCCAGACAATTCATTTTGCCCGTGTTTGGTTTTGCCTATATGAGATGTTATTTAGAAACCTGTTCTGAAGGTCTTTGCAAAGTAGAGATATGTATATACTTCTGAATTTCCTTTTTCTGTATACTTCTAAAACTAAACCTTGGGTTAGGAGAGGTAGGAACTGTTTCCTGCTTGCAAATACTAATGGCTCAGTAAGAAATAAAAGATTGTATATCATAAGTAGCCTTAACTTTGGTAAGTCAGTAGCATATTTTTTCTAAAAATTTAGAAACCTTCTCAGGATTCAGGTTACTCTAAGGCATGTTATCAGATTTCTCTCAGTAAGCAATCTGTTATAAATAGATTGATTTATATCAAAATGTATTTTATTGCAAATAATATAGCAAGAATTAATTGAGTATACTTTAAAACTTTCTTAAGAATGCCATTGTGCAGAGCTTTATAGTAATCATCTTATCTAGTATAATGAGACAGCTTCTAGAACTATGAGTGTTTTTATATTCATTTTAATGTTCCTTAAAAGTGATAATCGGCCGGGCGCGGTGGCTCAAGCCTGTAATCCCAGCACTTTGGGAGGCCGAGACGGGCGGATCACGAGGTCAGGAGATCGAGACCATCCTGGCTAATACGGTGAAACCCCGTCTCTACTTAAAAATACAAAAAACTAGCCGGGCGACGAGGCGGGCGCCTGTAGTCCCAGCTACTCGGGAGGCTGAGGCAGGAGAATGGCGTAAACCCGGGAGGCGGAGCTTGCAGTGAGCTGAGATCCGGCCACTGCACTCCAGCCTGGGTGGCAGAACAAGACTCCGTCTCAAAAAAAAAAAAAAAAAAACCATACAAACAGAAATGCTAAATTTCATTTAGATGGTATGTGTTAACATTGTCAGGGCAAAGTAACTAATTTTGTCACCTTTTTCTGACCCTCTAATTTTTCTGCAAATTTCAGTATTTATCCTCAAATATTACTTATTTTTAAAATATACTTTTGCTTTGACTTATTCTTTATTCAATTAATTTTGGGCACTTATTGAAATTAGTTAACTGGCCTGGCGCAGTGGCTCATGCCTGTAATCCCAGCACTTTGGGAGGCCAAGGTGGGTGGATCACCTGAGGTCAGGAGTTCGAGACCAGCCTGGCCAACATGATGAAACCCCGTCCCTACTAAAAATACAAAACTTAACCAGGCATGGTGGTGGGTACCTGTAGTCCTAGCTACCCAGGAGGCTGAAGCAGGAGAATCGTTTGAACCCGGGAGGCATAGGTTGCAGTGAGCTAAGATCACGCCACTGTACTCCAACCTAGGCAACAGAGCGAGACTCCATCTCAAAAAATATATCTATGTATAGTTAACTGAGCACTGTGTACAAGACAAATCTCATTAAAATAAACTCAGTTCTGATCAAAATTTTCATGCTCATTCACATTGATTTCTCAGCCAATGGCCTACCTTCAGTTTTAAGAAGTATTCTGACTATAAAAAAAATTTTTTTTTTTTTTGAGACGGAGTCTTGCTCTGTCGCCCGGGCTGGAGTGCAGTGGCCAGATCTCAGCTCACTGCAAGCTCCGCCTCCCAGGTTTATGCCATTCTCCTGCCTCAGCCTCCCGTGTAGCTGGGACTACAGGCGCCCGCCACAGATGAGTCCTTAGAGTTTGTTCTAAGAGGCTTTTACGTATTCAGTCAATAACATTCAGGTTCTGTGTATGACCGAAGAACTGGACAAATGTTGGCCAAACTTCCAAGAATGTTTGCCTAATGACACCCCCTAGATTGCAACTGTATGGTGTTCTATACAGCTGTATTCAAATGGACTAGGAAAAAAGCTAATTACACCCAACTTTTTTTCTTGTAAGCACTCCTTCCTTCCCTTTCTCCCTATCTTATTCATCTGTCCATTCTTGTTAATTATTCAACAAGTGTGTATTGATCTCCTATAGCCAAGAAATGTACTAAGCTCCAGGGAGGCAATGACGAACAAGACTAAGACCCCTTTCTTTTAGAGCTTGCTGTCCTGTTATTTTTGAATGTGCATGAAAATTGCAGAGTTTGCTCCTTTTAATTCTAATTTGCAGATTTTATTGTTGTAAAGTATTTCAAATACCCAGAAATTTAGCAAAAATAATATAATCACGTACCTACTACCTAGATTTAAGACATTAACATTTTGCCATATTTCCTTCAAATTTCTGCAGATATAGCCATTAACTTTAAGTTGGTATATATCTTGTATATATTACCGTACATGTTTTGTATCTTTATTGTATATGTATTGATCCATAAGAATGTGGTATTGTTTTCTACCAGGCATGGTAGCTCACGCCTATAATCCCTGCACTTTGGGAGGCCGAGGCGAGCGGATCACCCTGAGGTCAGGAGTTCGATACCAGCCTGGCCAACATGATGAAACGCCGTCTCTACTAAAAATACAAAACATTAGCCGGGCGTGGTGGCGGGTACCTGTAGTTCCAGCTACTCGGGGGGCTGAGACAGGAGAATTGCTTGAACCTGGGAGGTGGAGGTTGCAGTGAGCCAAGATCGTGCCACTGTACTCCAGCCTGGGCAATAAGAGCAAAACTCTGTCTCAAAAAAAAAAAAAAGAATGTGGTATTGTTTTATGTTTTTATATTTTACGTAAATGATTTCGTGCAGTACATACCCTTTTGCAATTTTGTGGGGTTTTTTTTACTCAACATTGTATTTGAGATATACTCGTGTTGATGCATGTGAAAGTAGTTCATTTCATTGCAGTGCTATATATCATATTCCATTTTGTGAGTAAACCAGTTCACTTCTCCATGCCTTTGCTGATATGTACTTATTTCCAATTGTTTCATATTATGAATGGTAGTTCACTGAGCATCATTACATGTTTCTTGTGTACATATCTGAGTGATTCTGTAAGATGTATACCTTGTAGATGACTTGCTGGATCACAGAATATGCATGTTCAATGTTACTATACCAAAGTGTGTCTGAAATGACCCTATTGTTTATAAACCTGTTTTAAGTAAGGTGTGGTTTTAAGACCTATTGCTAGGCTTTTGAATTGTTAGCTTATCTGTTAATTTTTACTGTACAGTATTTAAATTCTTTCCCTTTTTATCTAAGCAGTGATAGATAGTGAGTGATCTCATTTTTTAATTAGGATTTTATTAATTATCTTCGCATCTATTATAGAGATTTAGGCATAAATGAACACAGTGGCAAATTATACAAGATTTTAAAATGATAAATGAACATATATTTTCTGATACATTGTCGGTTCCCAAATCATTTACTTTTAAACACACTTTAAATTAGTATCAAGTGCTTGATTTTAATAACTACTTTAGTGACATGAGAAATGATGGCACTTTAATTATTTTGCTGTTAAAGTCATAAATTTCACCTAACTTCATAATCTATGTTAAGAGTATTAGCTTAAAAATGTATTTTGAAAAGATTTTACGTAGAGATTTAAAAGATAGTACCTTGAAATGGTTTACAGTTAAGCAAATGAAATATCACAGTTACAAGCAGAGCTTTGAGATCTGACTTTTGTAAATGCTAGAACTTTGTTTCCTAATTTTTTTAGTTCTTCAAAGAATTAAGAGGCTGTATTATATAATTCATTTTAGTATGTTTACCTTAAGTACTTTTACAACTAGACTGTATTTTCGCTGCCACAGATGTATCATGCAGGGAGTATCCTGGTTTAAATTCTGAAGTGCTTTCACTCCTACTTGGTTCACCTTGAAATCGTCTAAAAAGAAGTTGGCACATTATTTTGCGAATGTTACTGGACATCAGGAAATACATGACTGGATCTAAGCAACTATTGAAAGATGAGAGAACCAGCATGATCTCATTGGTTTTGTGAACAATTTCTTTCCAGTAGCAAGACGATACATTTAGCTGTGAAGAAATGTAGATGAATCGAAAGGCATGATAGGGAACAAAACATATAGTAAAAATGATAAGTACAATAAAGGAGTTCCGGGCTGTAGTGGCATATTTACCAGAATTAGGAAATTTTGACCTCCTTTTAGAAATCCTCAATAGATTCTTCCCAATCTTAATATATGAAAGGATTATTAGTAAAAAAATTAGCCAGAACATTACCACAAGAAAGAAGTTAAAAATGGCTTCTCCTTTTGCATTATGCTTATCTCTATAATGGAAACACATTGTGGAATTATGCCCCCCTTTCTTAAGTGTTAAAATAATCATAGTTAGGAATCCACCAAGAGCAAGCATCCATACTATACAGCAGACATAAATACTTTGTTTGGTTGTTACTGCCTTCCGTTGCTGTATAGACCGATTGATTTTTATATAGCGATCCAAACTGATGAATCCAAGCAAAATAATGCTAATGTACATGTTCATATAAAATAGTGTTCCCACAACCTTGCACAGAATCACACCTAGTGTCCACTTGTTTTGGTTAATGTGATACATTATTCGGAAAGGGAGGCAGAAGATGAGTAGGAGGTCTGCAATGGCTACATTAAGTAGATAAATTTGAATGGAATTTCTTTTGCGGTGAATACCCAGAAATACATAGAGGGCGATTATGTTCCCAACCAGTCCCACAATGAAAATAACAGAGTAAGATGTTGTTAACACAGTAGATAGCAATTTTTCATCCATGGGACAGGTAGTAACATTTGGTGTTCCTGAGAAGTTTTGTGGCGGTTGGTCGCTATGACTGGTTATAAAGCGCATTCTGTGGGAGGAGTAAGGCCAGCTGCTGACTGAAGTTGTCGTCATGGTTATGGTGTGACTTCTCATTGTCTTCTGTGGAGATCAAAAAGTGAAAGTGCTAAATGACATATTCCTCACGTGTAGTTCTCATGTCTTCAGATTTTTCCTACAACAGAATGCCAAACATTGAGTCATTTGCTATTTTAATAACAGTTACTTTAACTAAAAGTGTAAATAATAGGCTGGGCCTCCCAGCACACGCCTATGGTCCTAGCTACTCTGGAGGCTACAGCAGGAGGATTGCTTGAATCCAGTAGTCTAAGGCTGTAGTGAGCTATAATTGTGCCACTGCACTCCAGCCTGGGCAATAGAACAAGACCCCATCTCTTTAAAAAAAAAAAAAAAAAAAAAAAAAAAAAGACAGTGTAAGTAATAAATGATTTATTTTCAGACATTGTGAGAAACTTTACTTTTATCCTACTTCATCTAGTAACATTATTGTATCATTAAACAAGCAGCACATAGTGTGGTATCTCATGGAGTTTCATGCTCTAACCTTTCCTGTGGCCGTGGCCTACATTCAAGGTCTGTTTCATGTATTATATTAAAACAACTCAATTTATGAAATCATCTTCTCTTAGGGAAGTTCTTATGGGAATAGAGGTGGTAGTAAAGAGAAATGACAGCTCATATTTCTCAAAGATGAGCATCAGTTTCTCTAAAGGTATGCACAGCCGTAAGAGAGCTGGGCCCACTGCTGGCCCTGCCCAGCTCAGAACCACTTCCTGCCTTGACTTTTTCCCTTGTATGTGGCATTCATTCATTTTGACATGTATTGCTACATGGCATGTGACTTACTGTGGCGGTCTCATTCTGTAAGTGGGAATAAAGAAGAGGATCCTAAATTTCTTTTCAGCCTAAGACCAAGGTAGGGATCTTAGGGCATGCAATTAACATAATAGACTAAGAGAACACAGCACCTGCAAGGTTACACAGACTCTTGTATCAGTGGACAGGAGAAAAAAGTAACCAAACAAAACCAAGTCAGCTGGCAGCTGCTAGTTAGCCACTCCTAACCTAGAAGCATAGAGTAATAACGTAGATGGGAAACAGCATGTGCAATCCAAGATTTTGAAAGTAACCTGACCAAAGCTTAAATGTGCCCTGGGTTCAATAATTTGAGACTTGCTAGAACCTTCAAAGAGATAGTGTTTGAATTCTACTTGTTTGTGGCAGCAGAGAATATTATTTGCAAAGCTACTTATTATTGGCTCAATGACTGCTGTGAAGAGCTTAGTCTGAGAGCTGGTCACAACAAGTAAAGAAAGCGTTTCTGGAGGTCTAATCACATTTCTCTCTTAGAGTGACTGCCCTATTTCTCTACAGCAGCCACTTAGCAGCGTTAACATAAAGATGCCCAGAGCAAGGTTTTCAAAATCAGACCCAACTAACTTGTGACCAAGGGCAAATAACTTAATCTTTTCTATGCCTTAGTTTTCTAATTTGTGAAAATGAAAAATGCATAAGAAGAACTTAATCCTGGCACATAGTGATTGCTTAATAAAAGTTAGCTTTAATAAACACCTCTTGATTAATCTCATTTTAGTAAATATCTCACACTTGGCTAAGTACTCTGTGGGAAAGGAAGGTGAATAAGACAGAGACCCTATTAGTAAACATTCTGGAGGAGTGGACATTCAAACCCTGACTGCTACCATGCAAAGTGGATTTGAATTACATAAATTAAGTCCCTGATTTGATCTTATACACAGAGAAAAATAGCCTTTCTTAAAGCTCTACCCATAATTTGATTAAGAACAAAGCATTTTGGTAGAGGGTAACATTAAGGTTTAAAATGTTGTAAAGTTG
Source organism: Rhinopithecus roxellana (assembly GCF_007565055.1). Classification (NCBI taxonomy): domain Eukaryota; kingdom Metazoa; phylum Chordata; class Mammalia; order Primates; family Cercopithecidae; genus Rhinopithecus; species Rhinopithecus roxellana. The sequence goes on along the minus strand of NC_044555.1, from coordinate 67,224,289 downwards.
GGGAGCATTGATTCCACAGAAGAGGAACTGGCTGGTGAAGAGGAAGTTATGTAATCCCTGGTAAGAGCCTGTTTCCAGAATTCAGGAAAGTGGAGGGAGAAAGGAAGGGAGCGAGGAAGGACTGAGTCTAGTCTGTCGTGTGTCTCAACTGCAGGGAGACAAATTTCAGAAAGTTTATAGAAAGATATAGGCATGTTTCTTGTGATCTTAGATTCTGGTTTTTTTGTTTGTTTGATTTGATTTGTTTTGTTTTGAGACAGAGTTTTGCTCTTGTCACCTAGGCTAGAGTGCAATGGCGCAATCTCAGCTCACTGCAACCTCCACCTCCTGGGTTCAAGTGATTCTCCTGCCTCAGCCTCCTGAGTAGCTGGGATTACAGGCACCCACCACCATGCCTGGCTAATTTTTGTATTTTTAGTAGAGATGGGGTTTCACCATGTTGGCCAGGCTGGTCTTGAACTCCTGACCTCAGGTGATCCTCCCGCTTCGGCCTCCCAAAGTGCTGGGATTGCAGGTGTAAGCCACCATGCCCAGCCTGTGATCTAAGATTCTGAAAGGAAAGGGCAATCTAGAAAGAATGTCAGGCTGCCAAAAATGAAACTGATAATGCAACCTGCATTACCAGGAAATGGGTGTCTGTAGAGGGACCACCTATATTGTATGGTTATCTAGGGAGCTCTCATAGGTTTAGGGAATTGAGGCACAGGAAGTGATGTGATTCTGAGAGCTCAAGTAGCTGAAATGACATGAAAAACTCACCTGTAAGTAGTTATTTTTGATTTTTTTTCTTCTCTCATGCTAGATTTTAAGTTCCATTAGGATTAAGAACCAAATCGGCCGGGCGCGGTGGCTCAAGCCTGTAATCCCAGCACTTTGGGAGGCCGAGACTGGCGGATCACGAGGTCAGGAGATCGAGACCATCCTGGCTAACACGGTGAAACCCCGTCTCTACTAAAAAATACAAAAAACTAGCCGGGCGAGGTGGCGGGCGCCTGTAGCCCCAGCTACTCGGGAGGCTGAGGCAGGAGAATGGTGTAAACCCGGGAGGCGGAGCTTGCAGTGAGCTGAGATCTGGCCACTGCACTCCAGCCTGGGCGACACAGCGAGACTCTGTCTCAAAAAAAAAAAAAAAAAAAAAAAGAACCAAATCAATTTTGTTTGGTTCTCTGTACCTAATGCTTAGCACAATAAATAATACTAAATCAAAGAGGGAATTTATTAGAAATACATATGAAGCTCTACATGTGGATATTAAAAGCAGCTGTACAAGTACAGGAAGAGCTTTAGCTGCATTAACAAACACAATTGCAATTGCTCTATCAGTAGCGTAGTGTGGTGGCAACGAAAAACCCATCTTTAGTTAGATATGTGGTGTCTGAAATGAAAATTGTTACTACTAAACTGCTTCCATCCCAAGCTGGTAGGATCTCACCTTTAATGTAGTGTTTGATTCATAGCAGCACACTTAGAAAAGGCCATGGACAAAATGGAGAGAAGAACTCAAATCATGTCATAGAAGCAAATTGAAGGAAATAAGCACCTTACCTTGAAGATGAGAATGCTTTACAAAGCCATAGAGAAAAGGGTTTCACTTTGTTATATGTGTCTTCGCAAAGCAAAACAAGAACCAATGATAGAAATTGCAGAGACAGATGTTGCCTCCTTTTAAGGAAATCATTTTTTTCTAATGAAATGATCTCTCTTGGGAGGCAATATAAGGATCTTACCACTGGAGATTTTTGAGACTACCACCAACTGGATTCTTTGTAGAAGGGATTATAAGTGGTTCTCAATCCTGGCTACATATTAGAATCCTTTTGAGGGCTTTTTAAAGATACCAGTGCTTGGCTCCTTCCCCAGATACTCTGATTTAATTGGTCTGGAATGGGTTTCAGGCACTGGTTTCCTTTAAAAGCTTCTCAGGGGATTTTAATGTGCAGTCAGAATTGAACCCTTAAGCTAGATGACCAAACCATTAACTAATATTTATTTAGTACTTTCTGTGTACCAGACATTGTGTTAAACACATTTATGTTACTTCCTTTGCATAATCCTTGCAATACTCTGTGAGGTAGGTATCACAAAAGAGGGAATGAAAGATCAAGAGGTTGACCAGGTACAGTGGCTCACGCCTGTAATCTCAACACTTTGGGAGGCTGAGGCTGGAGGATCACTTGAGACCAGGAGTTCAAGACCAGCCTGCCAGCCAAGGCAACATAGCAAGAACCTGTCTCTAAAATAAAAAAATAAAGGAAGAAAGAAAGAAAGTTCAAGAGGTTATGATCTTTACTCTTGGCCACACAACTCTTTTTTTTTAAGATGGAGTCTCACTCTGTCACCCAGGCTGGAGTGCAAATGGCGTGGTCTCAGCTCACTGCAACCTCCGCCTCCTGGGTTCAAGCAATTCTCCTGCCTCAGCCTCCCAAGTAGCTGGGACTATAGGCATGTGCCACCACACCCAGCTAATTTTTGTATTTTTAGTAGAGACGGAGTTTCACTGTGTTGGCCAGGCTGGTCTTGAACTCCTGACCTCATGATCCGCCCGCCTCTGCCTCCTAAAGTGCTGGGATTACAGGCATGAGCCACCGCACCTGGCAAGCCACACAATTCTTAAATGACAGTGCCCAAGGTGGGACTCAGATCTGACTTTCAGAGCCCATGATGCTTTTCACCAAACCTCACTCCTTTTCACATAGGATCAGCATTTTCTTGATTAATATTGAGTTCTATCAGCAGTATTTTGACATGATTCCTTTAACATACACTTTAACAATTTTAAGAACAGATTATGCCATCTAGCTTTACTTCTTTGGAAAGGGTGTTAGTCTTCTTATTTGCTATGTCCATTATTATAAGGAAGTAAATCTAGAGTTTACAGAATCACAAATCGTTCATCAGAATGATTGCCACTACCCGCAGAGCATATCTTTTTAAACTTACTTCTAGACCCGATAGCCATAATCAGGATGTCTCCAGAAAGCTGTTAGCACAAAGCACATATCCTGAAACCATTTGCCTCAGCTCTAATCTGCAAGTAAAATAAGTAATAGTTGGATGGTCTGTCAATAAGCATTTCTGGTTTTGCTTTAGTCTTCAGTTTAAAGAGAATAAAGCAAAGCCAATGCATTTGTTTACATTATAATAGTGGCCATCATTTACAACCATGTTTTAGACAGCTAGCATACAATTATTGATTCACAAATTGACAGCTGGGCACCATGATTCATGCCTGTGATCCCAGCACTTTGGGAGGCTGAAGCAGGAGGATCACTTGAGTTCAGGAGTTCTAGACCAGCCTGGGCAAGATGGTGAAACCCTGTCTCTACAAAAAATATAAAAATTAGCTGGGTATGGTGACACGTGCCTGTAGTCCCAGCTACTCAAGAGCCTGAGGTGGGAGGATCACTTGAGCCTGGGAAGCAGAGGTTGCAGTGATCCGAGATCACTCCACTGTGCTTCAGCCTGGGTGACAGAGTAAGACCTTGTCTCAAAAAAATAAAAAAAAAAAATTTTTTTTTTAAATTGGCTTGGCGCAGTGGCTCATGCCTGTAATCCCAGCACTTTGGGAGGCCGAGGCAGGCAAATCACTGGAGGCCAGGAATTCGAGACCAGCCTGGCCAACTTAGCGAAACCCTGCCTCTACTAACAATACCAAAAAAAAAAAAAAATTTAGGAGGGCGTGGTGGCACGCACCTGTAGTCCCAGCTACTCCGCAGGCTGAGGCTGGAGAATTGCTTGAACCCAGGAGACAGAGGCTGCAGTGAGCTGTGCATGCCACTGCACTCTAGCCTGGGCAACAGAACGAGAGTCTGTCTCAAAAAAAAAATTTTTTTTAATTAAAAATCACAATTAGATTCTGTTTTAAACTTGGTGACTGGTTTTTTTTCTCTTTTGAAGTTGGTTGATACATTACAATGTCATTCACTATATAAGGCTATTTATTGATACTTTTAAATTTACTTGTTTGATATGTTAAGAATTGCTTGTGAAGATAAGAAACAAACCACTGTGTTTACATAGGGGATTAATTTCCCAGTGGACATTGCTTGTGACCCATGTGCTATCTATATTGAAGTGGTCACAATAGTTTTGTAATAGTGGATAATGTTTTTTAAATGTTGTTACGTGGCAAATCCTATTCACAAGTTCAAAAACATAGTTTAGCGCATTGTACCCTCGCACCACCACCTACTCCTGCAGTTTTTTTTTCAACTGGCTCATGTAGGAGTACTGGACCCAGAGGGCAGGACCCAACAGATTCCACTGTGACTCCAGATGAGCAGAAGCTTTTAAAATGCAGTTTGGGTATGTTTGTGAAAATATCACATTGCTATGTTGAAATACATACCTATTTGGTAATAGTCGCAACCTTTCACCGTTTTTAGTTTGACTTGATAATGACAATCTATTCAGGGCATGCTTCAAAATTGCATTAACTGCTGTATACAAAATGAAAATTGAAAACATATTACTTTAGAAATAATACTATTAGTGATGTGTTAGGTTTTGTTACAAATTTAACTGTGTCCATAAAAAACACATTTTTAAAAATTATTATTTGAACTAAAGCATATTTCGCTTTCTCTGTTATCTAATATTCACCTTATTTACTTCTGAAACACCAAACTTAAATGTTATATGGTTTGGTAATACTATAAAGTAGTAATAATATAATAAAGAAAAGACAGTAATAGAAAATAGGGAGACAGCATAACTTAATAAAGTCAATAAGTTGTAATTTATAATACATTAGAAATAAAATGTACTGCATATGAAAATAACTTTTAATTCATGCAAGTAGATCTGCAAATCTTGATGGCAGTATCAATAATGTGACTATATTGACAGTAGGAGCTTAAATACCTTGAATGTCTTAAAGTACTTAAAATAACTAAAAAGGCAGTCTCATTTGAAATCAAGGCAGAGGCGTCATTCAAGCAATTTACTCAGTAGTTCTAAAAGCAAAGAACTGCTGACATTACAGTAGCCTTATCACCATGAATCACGTTTCACTTTGAATGTTCAGATAATCAAATTTTAGCTGAAATAAAGGTTGATTTATAGAGCTGAAATCAATACTCACAGTACAGGTTCGCCTGAAGTAAAAGGAGCTGAACCCCAAGCTTCCTTAGACACTGAGACTCGTCTTGGTTGTGTCAGCTGGGCTCTTCCATCCGGTCGTGGTGCAATTGGTTGGGGTTCTCTTCTTTTTTATGTTCACATGTGGTGGTAGGGTTTTTTTTTTCCCTTCTTTTTTTTTTTTTTTTCTTTTTTCATTATGACAACTCTCAGATTCCTTTTGAAAATATTAAAAAGCCCTGCTACCATGGAACAACTTTAAGCTCAACCAACACTGAACTTTAGGAAATTATTTATATCTTCTTTATGAATACCTTCCAACTTGATAATTGTGGAAAGTTTTTCTCCCCCGCCCAAAATTTAAAAGCTTTATAAATTCTAAGCAGAAATATGTATTTTCTATTTTTTGTAAGAAATGATACATAATATGCTATATGGACTTTCAAACCACAAGCACTGAATTTCTGTTTCTTTTTGGATTTGTTTTAGAAAGTAAGTTATTCAGATAAAGTGGCATTCCTTTATTGAATTATAATAACATTAATGATGAATTACTTTACTCTTTTTTAAGTTTTACTTCATTTGTACATTATTTTAGCATATTTCCATGTATTCCTTTAAGACCTTTGCTAAAACAATCTTGTGTTATTAGGACTAGATGAGATTTCTGATGGTGTTCTCCCCTTTTTATCACTATGATAAACTCTCCCAAGCAAATTAAAACATCACCTATATTTTAAGCAAAATAATGATGGGATTCTGCAGTTTTGGTTTTCATGCTAGTCCAAAATTTAACCACTATCTGTCCAACTATGTAACTGCTGACCGTGCAGTTTAGTGTTACTTCCCTTTTTTTGTTGCCATTTGAAATGAAGAAGTTAGTTTTCATTCTCCCCATAAGTGTTGTCCTGCGGCTTTGTTTACACTAAATACTTGACTCATTGGGCTGTATCTAACATTCTAATTATTTCTGGATACACTCTTCTGAACATGATATTCTCCAGAGCTTTTTGTTTGTTGTAAATATGATATATGGGACAGGATATTTTTAAATTGCTAGAATAAAAATGTTTTGCAGCTCTTACTTCCCCTCAGAACCTCTGAGAAGGAAGGTGGTTACTGTATTGGTCTGGCAGGATTTTCTTTTATTGTGGTACAATATGTAACATTAGATTTACCATCTTAACCTTTTTTTTTTTTTTTTTTTTTTTTTTTTTTTTGAGACAGAGTTTCGCTCTTGTCGCCCAGGCTGAAGTACAGTGGCATGATCTCAGCTCACGGCAACCTCTGCCTCCTGGGTTCAAGCTATTCTTCTGCCTCAGCCTCCTGAGTAGCTGGGATTACAGACATGCGCCACCATCCCTGGCTAATTTTTGTATTTTTAATAGAGACGGGGTTTTGCCATGTTGGTCAGGCTAGTCTCGAACTCCTGACCTCGAGTGATCCACCCACATCAGCCTCCCAAAGTGCTGTGATTACCGGCATGAGTCATCGTGCCCAGCCCCATCTTAACCATTTTTAAGTGTACAATTCAATAGTGTTAAACATATTCACATTGTTGTGCAACAGTTTCTAGAAGTTTTTCATCTTGCACAACTAAAACCCTTTACCACTAAACTATTTCTCTCCTCTTCCGCTGCCCTTGACAATCATGATTTGTGTTTCATTGATCTTGACTATTTTGGATACTTCATATGAGTGGAATCACACAGTGTTTGTCCTTTTGTGACAGGTTTATTTCACTTAGTGTCATATCCTCGAGGTTCATCTGTGTTGCAGCATGTTACAGGATTTCCTTCTTTTATCAAACTGCATTATATTCCACTGTATATGCACCACATTTTCCTTATGCATTCATCTGTTGATGGAGTTTTTGGTGGCTTCCACCTCTTGATTAATGTGAATATTGCTGCAGTGAACATGAGTATGCATATATCTCTTCAAGATCCTATCAGGAATTTTTTAATGACTAAATAGGCATTTACCTATGTGCATTCTATTTCATATAATCTAGTATGAATATAATTTTTCTATATTATTTTCCTATACCTAAGCCAACCCTTTTCAAAATACTAATTGTTTTAATCTTCAGTTTCCTCATATTGTGACCACATTTTCTCCTCAATGTGAGTCAACACAGCTACCACCAGATTTGAGTATAATCTTTTTCTAGTTATTTGTTTATATACGCCTTTTCCTGTTCATTCTGGACTTTCTGGTTTGTCTCTGTGTTCTTAGCTCATTTTCGGTATGTCCTTTTCCCTTCACGCTTCCTCTTTCTCTTGTTGAGATTGTAAGGTATTTATTTATATAAAGATAGAAGTAGAAAAGAATAAATGTATACGTTTGTTTGGTGCCATCTATTACTGATATCACCGTTCTCTTTAAATCCCAACCCCGGTTAAATTCAGCTCACCACCTATTCCAGGCCTAAAATGAAGACTGCTGGATACAAACACTCAAAGATGCTGATTGGTCTTGCTTCAAATTCATGACTATAAACCTCAAGTGGGCCCATGGGCCGCCAACAATCCTGGTATATTTCCTTAGTCCAGTGGTTCTCAAAACAGGTCCCAAATGAGTTGCATCAACATCACTCAGAAGCTTGTTAGAAATGTATGTTCTTAGCTGGGCATGGTGGCGCACGCCTGTAGTTCCAGCTACTTGGAAGGCTGAGATGGGAGGAGCACTTGAGCCTAAGAGTTTGAGTCTAGCCTGGGCAACATAAGAAAACCTTGTCCCTGAAAAAAAAAAAAGAAAGAAAAGAAAAAGGCTGAGTGTAGTGGCTCACGCCTGTAATCCCAGCACTTTGGGAGGCCGAGGTGGGCAGATCACCTCACGTCAGGAGTTCAAGACCAGCCTGACCAACATGGTGCAACCCCGTCTCTACTAAAAATACAAACATTAGCTGGGTGTGGCGGCACGCGCCTGTAATCCCAGTTACTCAGGGGGCTGAGGCAGGAGAATCGCTTGAACCTGGGAGGCAGAAGTTGCAGTGAGCTGAGATCGCACCGTTGCACTCTAGCCTGGGTGACAGATCGAGACTCCATCTCAAAAAACGAAAAAGAAAAAAATGCATGTTCCTGACCTCATCCCAGACCTGTGAGCCAGAAATTCTGGGGATGGGGCTCAGCAACCTGTGTGATTCTGATGCTAAGGTTTGAGGACCACTGTTTAATCAGTTCATTCTCCTATTCCTTGAAAATACTTTTTCACACCTGTACTCTTCTCAGACTGCCAGGAACCCCCCTCCTTCCTCACTCCCACCTGGTGACCACTTTTTATTTCACCAAGAGAATAGAAGCGCTCAGAAGAGAACTTTATTGTCTTCCAGTGTCCATCTCTGCTAGTATATACAAATGTCTCTCTTTAAGAAACAAAAACCGGGCACAGTGCTTCATGCTTGTAATCCCAGCACTTTGGCCAGCTGAGGTGGGCAGATCCCTTGAGCTCAGGAGTTCGAGACTAGCCTGGGCAACATGGCGAAACCCTGTCTTTACAAAAAACCACAAAAATTAGCTGGGTGTGGTGGCACGTACCTGTAGTCCCAGCTACTCAGGAGGCTGAGGCAAGAGGGTGGCTTAAGCCCCAGGAGTTGGAGGCTGCAGTGAGCCATGATTGTGCCACTGCACTCCAGCCTGGGCGATAGAGTGAGACCCTGTCTCAAAATAAATAAAATTAAAAATTTGAAACCTCCACAAAAAAGCTCTAGGTACTGCAATGGAATTACCTATAGAATATATTGTTATGTGGAAATTTTGAATATTTGTGTGTATTTTCTTATTTTTAAAAAATTGAAGAGTAAACTGAAAACTAATAAAAATAGTTACCAGTGGTGAAGAAAAGATTGGGAGTGGGGAAAGAGTGCAAAAGCTAGACCTCTCTGAATAGTATGTTTTACAGTTTGTACTTTAGAACGTATGTACATGTTTTATATAAATAAAACACAAATTAAGGCAAAATCTAATGAAAACAAAAGAACCTTGCTCTATTGCAAAGTGAAAGCATAACCACAAGGAGTTATTTTTAGTAACTTTAAAATAGTTACTATTTTTAGTAACTTTAAAATAGGGTAGGGGTTTTTGTTTTGTTTTTACATAATTTTAGACTTATAGAAAAGTTATGAGAACAAGTACGAGGATTCTAGATACCTTTTACTCAGATTCTCTATGTTAACATTTTTTTTCATTTGTTTAATCCTTCTCAATCTCTCACCCTTATCCATTTACATATTTCCTAAAAATAAGGAATTCTTTTACATAGCTGCAGTACAGTTATCAAAATCAGATAATTTATATTGACCTAATATCATTATGTATTCTACAGATCTTGTTTCAGTTTCATCGGTTGTCCTAATAATATCCTTTATAACAAATAAAAACAAACCGGGCACAGTGGCTCACACCTGTAATCCCAGCACTTTGGGAGGATGAGGCGGGCAGATCACTTGAGGCCAAGAGTTCGAGACCAGCCTGGCCAACATGCCAAAACACTGTCTCTACCAAAAATGCAAAAAAATTAGTCCGGTGTGGTGGCGCGCTCCTGTAACCCCAGCTACTTGGGAGGTCGAGGCACGAGAATCGCTTGAACTCGGGAGGTGGAGGTTGCAGTGAGCAGAGATCATGCCACTGCACTCCAGCCTGGGTGACAGAGTGAGACCCTGTCTCAAAAATATATGTATATTAAAAACAAGATCTATCTTTTCAGTCTCCTTTAATCACTTTAACCTGGAACTGTATTTGAAGAATATAGGCCAGTTACTTTCTAGAATGTCCCTCTTTGGGTTTGCCCAGTGTTCCTTCATGATTAGATCTGGTTATGTACTTTGGCAGGAATACCACAGCAGTGTTGCCAAGTTCTCAATGCATCATATCAGGAATCACATGCTATCAATCAGTCCCATTAGAAGCAGTGTTAACTTTGCTAGTTTCTGCTGGGTTTCTACCCTGTAAAATTACTAGTTTCCCATTTGTAATTAATAAGTATCCTGTAGAGAGATATTTAGAGATTACATAAATATCTTACCACTCTTCAAACTTTCACCCACAAGTTAGCATCCTTGATGATTCTTACGTGAATCAGTTATGATAATGAAAACTGCCAGATTCTAGCATTTCTTCTAATTTGATTTTCTACTTAAAACTTTTCCTCTTTCCCCATTCATTTACTTCTTTATTTATTTACATCAGCATAGACTCATGGATTCTTATTTGACTCAGTAGTAAAAGGGTATTTTGACCGGGCATACCTAGTGGGATATATCTTAAGGACAAAAAGAACCACAAAATCTTAAACAGCATTCAGTGGTGGTGTTATTGATAATGTAGGTATTACTATTATTTTAAAACTAACACACACACACACACACACACACACACACACATTCTGAAGCACAAAGCAAATGAGTAATTATGTTAGTGTCATTAGGTACCAAGATTACAGTTGACCCTTGAACAACATGGGGGGGTTAGGGGTACTGATCCCCGCACAGTTGAAAATCCATGCATAACTTTTGACTCCCCCAAAACTTAACTACTCCTGGAAGCCTTACCAATAACATAGTTGATTAACACATATTTTGTGTTATATGCATCAAGGGAGCCTCAAGTGATCCTCCCACCTCGATTCCAAAGCACTGGGATCCCAGCCGGTTTAATAATTATAGAAAGAGGTTTGGCTTTAAAAATGTCAAGATGTCGGGCCAGGTGCGGTGGCTCAAGCCTGTCATCCCAGCACTTTGGAAGCCGAGGCGGGAGGATCACGAGGCCAGGAGATCAAGACCATCCTGGCTAACACGGTGAAATCCCGTCTCTACAAAAAATACAAAAAAATTAGCCAGGCATGGTGGCGGGCGCCTGTAGTCCCAGCTACTCGGGTGACTGAGGCAGGAGAATGGCGTAAACCCGGGAGGCGGAGCTTGCAGTGAGCCGAGATCGCGCCACTGCACTCCAGCCTGGGCGACAGAGCAAGACTCCGTCTCAAAAAAAAAAAAAGTCAAGATGTCAGGATGCAGTGGCACATGCCTGTAGTCCCAGCTACTCAGGAATCTGAGGCAGGAGGTTCGCTTGAGCCCAGGAGTTCTGGGATGTGGTGCATTATCCCAATCAGGTGTTCACATGAAGTTTGGCATCAATATGATCTCCCAGGAGGGGGGTACCACCAACTTGCTTAAGGAGGAGTTGGCCCAGGTTGTCAGCGGAGCAGGTCAAAACTGTGCTGATCAGTAGTGGGATTGTGCCTGTGAATAGCCACCGTGCTCCAGCCTGGGCAACAGGGTGAAACCCCCACCTGTGAAAATAAATTAAAATTAAATAATGTCAACATAACAGGAGGATCAGTTTTGGTCAACAAAGAGGCAGCAGATGAGTTCTCAGATGCCATTCAGAAAATTATTGAAGAGGAACAATATCTGCCTGAACAGGCTGTTAATATGGATGAAAAGTGCCCTATTCTGGGAAAAAAAAATGCCACAAAAGACATCTATTAATAAGGAACAGAAGCAAGCACCAAGATTTAAGGCAGGAAGGGATACGCTAACTCTAATAAGCATAGTCCTGATATAATTCCAGCTGCATTTGCGCAAAACAGTAGAGTCAGCCTATCTGCCTCACTTGAGGCCAGGAGTTTGAGATGACCCTGGGCAACATAATGAGACACTCTACCTCCAAAAAAAAAAAAGTTTGTAATTAGCCAGGCATGGTGGCACACACCTGTAGTGCCAGCTTCTCTGGTGACTGAGGCAGGAGGATCGCTTGAGTCCAGGAGTTCAAGGCTACAATGATTGCACCACTGCACTCCAGCCTGGGTGACAGTGAGACCCTGTCTCTTTAAAAAAAAAAAAAAAAATTATCAAACCGTCTTTTGCCATCATTGCATTCTCCAGCTTTTAGATCCTTTTTTTTTTTTTTTTTTTTTTTTTTTTTCCTGAGACAGTCTCATTCTGTCGCCCAGGCTAGAGTGCAGTGTCAGCCTCTTGGGTTTAAGCAATTTTCCCGCCTCAACCTCCTGAGTAGCTGGAACTACAGGCACACGCTACCATGCTGGGCTAATTTTTGTATTTTTAGTAGAGATAAGGTTTCGCCATGCTGCCCATGCTGGTCTCAAAGTCCTTGACTCAAGTAATCTGCCCACCGCAGCCTCCCAAAGTACTGGGATTATAGGCATGAGCCACCACACCTGACCCCTTCACCTTCTTTTTGCTTTAAGTTGCCATTTCGCTTTTTCTCAAATTATGTTAGAATCTATAGATATACCTTTCTTATATCAATCCTTCACCCACATAAAAGCTGCATTTTCAGTACTACTTAAAAAGGTATTTCACAAAAAGTGCAAGATTTTAGCACCTACTGGTGTAGCTGCAGGAGCAGCTTCATGAATTTCCTTTTTTTTTTTTATTACAATGGTACTTATGTTGGATTCATTTATCTTGAGATGGCAGCCAATTGCAGTTGCAGACCTCAGTCTACAGTACATATCAAGCAATTCAGCTTTTTTTTTTTTTGAGATGGAGTCTCACTCTTATCACCCAGGCTGGAATGCAGTGGCGGGATCTCAGCTCACTGCAACCTCCGCCTCCCAGGTTCAAGCAGTTCTCCCACCTCAGCCTACTGAGTAACTGGGATTTACAGGCGCCTGCCACCATGCCTGGCTAACTTTTGTACTTCTAGTAGAGATGGGGTTTCACCATGTTGGCTAGGCTGGTCTCGAACTCCTGACCTCAGCGGCAGCCTACCTTTTCTTGTAATGTCATGACTTTCCTCTGTTTCTTAGGACCACTTCTAGCATCACCAGTGGCACTTTGTATGGATCCTATGGTTTAGGGTATTGCACTAAACACAATGAAAATAATGTGAGAACTGTGAGATTACTTTTACTGTGATACGCAATTTATTGGAGAGATGAACTGCTCAAGCAGAGATAAGTGGCGTCACACACCATATTAGGTGAATACTCGCAAGACTTGAGCTCACTGCAACAGCAATAGGAGGGAGCTGTGAAATTATTACAGTAGTATAATATGTACTACAGTTAATTTTATGGTTATGATTTAATACTGCATCTTTGCGTTTGTTCACATTTCTCTTGACTGTGAATGGCACCATTTACAGTCTGTGTAGGTGTAAGCTTTGATACATTTTAACTCTTTATAATAGATTTGTGTACCTTTTTATGGTACTAAATAATTAGTATCTAAATATATTTTATGCATTTATGATACAGCTTTTTCTTAATTTTTTATTCCAGAAGTCATCCTTCACCTTTTTCTTAATTTTTAAAATAGTTCTAGGCAACATGGTTGGTCCACGAGTTTTTTTCAAATTGTTACGAATCTCAAAAAAAAATTTCAATGTATTTTATTGAAAACAATCCATGTATAAGTGGACCCACACAGTTCAAACCCATGTTCAATGGTCAACTGTACTTGCCAAATCAAAGAATTAAAGTAAAAACGCTATAATTGAATAGGAAGAAATACCAGTATGAACTTGTGGTTTGTTTATTTATTTATTTATTTATATATTGAGACGGAGTTTCGCTCTTGTTGCCCAAGCTAGAGTGCAATGGCATGATCTTGGCTCACCACAACCTCCGCCTCCCGGATTCAAGCAATTCTCCTGCCTCAGCCTCCTGAATAGCTGGGATTACAGGCATGCACCACCGCACGCAGCTAATTTTGTTTTTTTAGTAGAGACGGGGTTTCTCCATGTTGGTCAGGCTGGTCTCGAACTCCCAACCTCAGGTGATCCTCCCACCTCAGCCTCCCAAATTGCTGAGATTACAGACGTGAGCCACCGCACCCGGCATGGTTTATTTTTCTCCTAAAAAAATGCATTCTTTTTCAGCACTGTCCACTGAAAAGCCAAAGTAATAATAACCCAGTAAAAATAATATGCCTAGTACCCACATCACGAATTTATTTATATTTTTTATTTTATTTTTATTTTTATTTTTTTTTTTTTGAGACAGAGTCTCGCCCTGTCGCCAGGCTGGAGTGCAGTGGCACGATCTTGGCTCACTGCAGCCTCCGCCTCCTGGGGTTCAAGTGATTCTCCTGCCTCAGCCTCCCAAGTAGCTGGGACTACAGGTGCATGCCACCACGCCAGCTAATTTTTGTATTTTTAGTAGAGACAGGGTTTCACCATGTTGGCCAGGATGGTCTCGATCTCTTGACCTCGTGATCCACCCACCTCGGCCTCCCAAAGTGCTGGGATTACAGGCATGATCCACTGCACCCAGCCAATTTTTTTTTTTTTTTTTTTGAGGGGGGAGGACAAGATCTTGCTCTGTCACCCAGGCTGTAGCGCAGTGGCATAATCTTAGCTCACTGAGTTCAAGTGAAGCTACTGCCTCAGCCTCTCAAGTAGCTGGAATTACAGGCGTGTGCCACCACGCCTAGCTAATTTTTGTATTTTTAGTAGGGACAAGGTTGGCCGCCCTGGTCTTGAACGCTTGACCTCAAGTTATCCACCCGCCTCGGCCTCCCAAAGTGCTGAGATTACAGGCACGAGCCACCGCGCCCAGCCCACATCATGGATTTAAATCTTTTTTCGCACTAAAAAGAAACAGGGCTGCTTAAGAGAAATGGATTCCAGATCTGGGCAAGAAATGGACATGACAAGCCTGGAACATCCTCTTGTGACTGAAAGCAAGGAAGTTATCAGACTCCTGGAGTCTTACAAAAATACAAAAGAACTGACTTAAAAGGGCTCCCACTGGCCTAAAATGGGACAATTTGAGCACAGAAATTTGTAAGGGCAGCAATTGATTAAAACACATTAAATATATAAAAATCTATAAGTTCATAAAAGAAAAAAAGAAAAAACCTCATCAGTCACCTTTGGAGGTTGCCTAGAAACTAACTTGGTATTCTGGAAGTAAATTATAACAGCTTTATTCATAATATCCAAAAACTAGAAATAGCCCAAATGTCTGTCAACAGGAGAATGGACAAACTGATATATTCGTACAATGGAATACTTATGCAATAGTAAAAAGAAATGAACTACTGATCACAACAAAGTGGATGAATCTCAGAACATGCTGAATGATAGAAGCCTTACATAAAAGAATACATACTTATGGTTTTGTGTCTATCAAGTTCTAATATAGGCAAAACAAACCTATGGTGAAAAAATATCAGAGTAGTGGTTTGCACTGGGGGAGATGGCAGCAGAGATTGAATGGGAAGGGGATTCAATCAAAAGAGAGGGAGGTTTGTGGGATAATGAATTTTTTTTAGGGATTTGGGTTACACAAATGTATGCAGTTTATCAAAACCCTAATGGTACACTTTTGTGCATTTCACAGTATATGCATTTTTTACCTTAAACATAACTTTACTTTTTTTTTAACTTTTTATAGAAGTTTTAAGAGACAGGGTCTTGCTGTCACCCAGGCAGGGGTGCAGTGGCACAACTTAAGCTTCCTGGCTCCAGTGATCCTCCTTCCTCAGCCTCCCAACTTACTGGGACCACAGGTGCAAGCCACCAAACCTGGCTTTTTTTTTTTTTTTTAAGTAGATTCATAATTTTAAACAAATATTACATTTCAATGATATGTGTGCTAAGATGTAGTAAAAAGTAAGATGGATAGAAGGATAAAGAGATAGACATTTGATAAACCAAATGTAACAATATTTAATTGTAGAATCTAGGTGACTCTTTACAATATAATTCTTTCTATTTTCTATATGTTTGATAGTTTTCATAACAAAATGTTGAAGAAAACCTCCATCTTGGAACCTCTAATTATGGGTCTAGGCATCAAGATCCACTCACATCATTGAGTGAAACGTTGATGGTGAATCTTATAATGATGGGCCAGGCAGGCAACACCTAAACCCACTGCTCAATCCTGTCACTAAAAGTAGGATAGCCAGGTTCTGTGTTCTTCCTGATGCAATACAATAGATATATCACCTATGAAGTATTAGTGCATAAAACTAAAATTGAATCTGAATCTAATCAAGATTCTAGATCTAACTACAAATTTACAGGAAATACAGGAGAGTAAAGAACATTAAATAAGACCATGTGGGTACCATTAGCCAAGTACAGATTGTGGGGGATTCCACAGGAAAAATTACCCAGTATCTTAACAAATCAGTGGCATGAACATTGAAAAAAAAAGCATAAGGAAGGGGATCTGTTACAGAGTAAGAGACACTCACAAGACATAGTCATCAAATGCAATGTATAGACCTTGGATCCTGTCTAGAACTAACCAACCGTAATAAGACTTTTCTTCTTTTTTTAGTCTCTTCTACTCCTTCAAGTTACTGTTAGAGAAAACATATTTTTGAGACAGTCAAGGAAAACCGAATGTGGACTGGGTATTAGATGATACTAAAGAAGTATTGCTTATTTTTTTGGACTTAATAATGATATTATGGGTTTTTGGTTTTTGTTTTTTTTTTTTTTTTGAGATGGAGTCTCGCTCTGTCGCCCAGGCTGGAGTGCAGTGGCACGATCTCGGCTCACTGCAAGCTCCACCTCCCGGGTTCACGCCATTCTCCTGCCTCAGCCTCCCGAGTAGCTGGGACTACAGGCGCCCGCCACCACACCCGGCTAATTTTTTGTATTTTTAGTAGAGACGGGGTTTCACTATGTTAGCCAGGATGGTCTTGATCTCCTGACCTCGTGATCCGCCTGCCTCGGCCGCCCAAAGTGCTGGGATTACACGTGTGAGCCACTGCGCCCAGCCCGATATTATGGTTATTTTTAAGTCCTGTGTTAGACATACTGAACTATTAACAGGTTAAATTACATTTATGTTAAAATACTTCTGGGGACAAAAAGTAAACAGTTGGGGATAGGAGAAGCAAATATGAAAGAATGTCTTTGTTTTGGGGTTTTTCGTTTGTTTATTTTTGTTTTATTTTTGCCTGGAGATGGGCAAGCTGCCCATACATACCAGCGGGCCAGGGGAGGAGCTGAAAGAATGTCAATAATTGCCAAAGCTGGGTGATAGATACATGGAAGTTTATTAATCTATTTTCTCCATTTGTAAATGTTAAAAAGAGGCATCCTCAGCTTCACACTTTCTTCTACATCCCATTTCTCCATTTTTACTACAGGAAGACTGTGAAAGATAATCTGTATTTACTGTCGCTACATTATCTCCTCCCATTCTCTCCTGAACCTAGTCCGGTGGGGATTTTTGCCTCCATCATGCCACCAAAACTACTCTTATCAGGGTCACCAGTGACTTCCAAATTGCCAAATCTAATGGTCAGTTCTCAGTTCTCATTTTAAATGACCTTAGTAACATTGATTACTACTAATCATTCCTACTTGAAAAAGTTTCTTCGCTTGATTTCAGGATACCAAACTGATTTTCCTCCTGCTTTGCTGTCTAGACCTTGTTTTCTTTTCTAGATTTTTTCATCTTCTGACCCTTCAAATATTGGTGTGCACCAGGACTCAATCCTCTGACTCTTCTCTATGACTTCCTAGCAATTTCATTCATTACCTTGGCTGTAAATATCATCTATATACTGTTGATTCCCAAATTTACACCTCTAATCCCAGACTCCCCTTAATCTCATCTTATGAAATCTCACACTCAATATGTATGAAACCAAATTCTTTTTTTTTTTTTCATTTTTTATAAAATAGAGATGGGGTTTTGCCATGTTGCCCAGGCTGGTCTGAAACTCCTGGGCTCAAGCAGTCTTCCTGCCTTGGCTTCCCAAAGTGCTAGGATTACAGGTGTGAGCCACCGCACCCAACCTGAAACCAAATTCTTGATCCACCTTACAAACTCCTCCCTCAGTGTTTCCCGTTTCAGTAAATGGCATCTTCATTTTCACTTAGTTGCTCAGACCAGAAGCCTAATTGTTATAATTGACTTGTGTCTTTCTCTCACGCTCATATTCAATAGCAATTCCTGTCAGCTTTACCTTTAGAATATAAACTGAATTTGACTACTTCTCATCATCTCTGCTTCTGTCACTCTAGTCTAGTCCAAGTCACCATCTTCTCTTGCCTGGGCAACTGCAGTAGCCTCTTAATTGGTCTCCTTTTTCCCTGTTTCTTCACCATCTCTTCACACAGCAGCCAGAGTGATCCTTTTAAAACCTAAAACTGATGATAGTGCTCCCCTTTTCAAAACCTTATGGTGATTTCCCATCTCGCTCAACATAAAACCCAGAGTTCTCACCACAGTTTCAAGGCCCTATACCTTTGATCATCCCTCAGATCACATTTCCCACCACTCTGCCCCTTGCTCTCATGCCTTTCCAGACACACCAGCTTCTTTCTTCTTCTCCAAACAACCCTCCTTATTCCTGTGGACCTTTGTATTGGCTGTCTTCTCACCTGGAACTTGCTTCCATGTGGCTTGCTTTTTCACTTCATTCTGGTCTCTGTTCAGATATTACCCATTAGAGATGCCTTCTCTGACCCCAACTAAACTAGCAGTTCCCTAGTCCCCATGCCTATAACACCTCCTTACCAGCTTAATTTTACTTCCTAACAAGTAATACTACCTGACTTTACATTCTATTAATTTGCATTTATGGCTCTATTTTCTTTCTTTTTCTTTTTTTTTTTTTTTTGAGACGGAGTCTCGCTCTGTCGCCCAGGCTGGAGTGCGGTGGCCAGATCTCAGCTCACTGCAAGCTCCGCCTCCTGGGTTTATGCCATTCTCCTGCCTCAGCCTCCTGAGTAGCTGGGACTACAGGCACTCTCCACCTCGCCTGGCTAGTTTTTTTTTTTTTTTTTTTTTTTTTTTTTTTTTTTTTTGTATTTTTTAGTAGACACGGGGTTTCACCACTTTAGCCAGGATGGTCTTGATCTCCTGACCTCGTGATCCGCCCGTCTCGGCCTCCCAAAGTGCTGGGATTACAGGCTTGAGCCACCGCGCCCGGCCTATGTCTCTATTTTCTTTCTTAAATTCAACTCTTTAGACCAGGCGCAGTGGCTCGTGCCTGTAATCTGGGCACTTTGGGAGGCCAAGGTGAGAGGATCACTTGAGGCCAGGAGTTCAAGACCAGCCTAGGCAACATATCAAGACCCCATCTCTTTTTAAACATAAATTAATTTAACTTAATTAGGTTCAAATTTTGTAACTTGTCTTATTTAAGGATTTGAGAATGACTGAATCTACACAGAGGAGAATTATATAGATTCCCTTGTAACATTAACTTAAGCATAAACGTCATCAACATACTATTAAGGGTATAGATACTTTGGAGTTCTGATTTAAGCTTCTACTACTCCTTCCTAAGGTGGTAACACTTACACAGGCATGGCCAGAAGACCCTGTTGGAGTCTAGTTTGCATTTGTTTCTTCTGTATCATGTTCATTCTTTTCTAGGCTTGCTCACTTGCTGTATCCCGTACTAGAATCATGCTAGGGGTATTGCCATCTTAGTCTGTTGTCATTGTTCTCTCTTTGAACCAACAGAAAGTTCTAACTAACAGCAGTCTATCAGTTGATTTCTGTAGAGGTTTGCCTGCTCTCCCATAGACTCTTCTTGCTACTCTGTGTCATGCTGTGGTTTGCTCACTATTCATTTGTACACTTGCCTGCCTTCTTTCTCTGGCTCTCACATACACACTTATATTTCCTGGCTCATCTCTCTTTGTGCTAGACTATTGTAAAATTCTTTAAACTTCTTTGGACAGAAAGAATAACTTCCAAAGTAGAAATCTGATGCTTTCATTGGGCAGAGTAAGGATTCCTCCCACCTGTGTGTCATCATCAAACGCAGGTGTACCAGCTCAGTATGATTGCACACTTTTTTTCATACCTATTATGTTGGCTAAAACTTAACTAAAACTGTGTCCTTTTATGAATGAGAAAGTATAGGAGATAATTTTTAAAAACCTTTTGTCTTCCATGACTAAAGAGACTTGCCTTTTTTACTAGCCCCTGTTTTGAGAGCTGGTCAGATGTAGTTTTAGTCATATTGGGGAGCACAGTGTTTGAGCAGAGACCAGAGTGCTCCATGATGAAATTCTTTCCTTACACCAGCCCCAACTAGGTCCCAGTAAGAAACAGATGCAGAGGACAACATGCTACAAAGAAACCCTCATTGTTATCACAAAACATATGATATAAGGGAGCTCTGGTCAAGTAGGATACCCCTTGGGGAGAGGATGTCTTTGCTCTGGACTAGGAATCAGGCAAGTGGTTTCCTTTCCCCTTCTCCTTTCTCACCTCCCACCCCCCACAGAGAGGAAAAGCAGGTCCAGAGAAGACATGCCCAGGAAGAGCGTTGAAGTCCCTGGGAACAAGGCTTAATTAAAGTCATTCAGTCTGACCCATCCATGTAGTACTCCTTGACTTAAGGGTGGAATGAATAAAGCAAAAAAAAGAGGACTGGGCAGGCTGGAGAAAGAAAGGGCCATGACTATCCCCTAAAAACCAGGATACAATGGCTCTGTAGGTAAAATCAGAGGTTTCAAGAAACGTTTTGGAAAGAAGTGTAAAATGTATTTTTTCTTAAAGAAATCTAGACTGTCACTCAAAGGAAGACAATATTGCATAGTAAGACAAAAAAATGTATCTGTGTTTCTTGAACATCCATGCTTCCTTAGTAATTCTTAGCACTGTACTCTAACCTTACAAGCAAATAATTCCTAAAGAATATTGGATGGAACAGGTATATATTTGGAGAAATCAGCCAGGCATGAGAGTATGACAAATAATTCAAGCATCCAAAATAATTTAAAAGTTTTTAAAGTGTTTCTCTATTATCATGTTATCTAGTTTTATGTAAACTGAATTGTTCATCTTCAATTAATCCTTATCTTCGGGTTTGTGTTTTGTTTGTTTGTTCGTCTGTTTTTCTTCTCAGCCCCACTGTGTTCTCCTCGCCTCAAAAGAAAACTCGGCACCTGTTAAACTTGGAGGCTTTGGGGTAGCTATTCAATTAGGGGAGTCTGGACTTGTAGCTGGAGGTAAGACTGCTTTACAAAAAATTTTTCTTCAAAACCTGGTCACTTCAGGCTGGTATAAAATTTTCAAGCTACATATTAGCTCAACCTCAGTGTTTCATACCTCATTCCACCCCACCCCAACCCCCAAAAAGCATCCTCAGATAGTTTTGAATTTAATAACTCTGTAGTCATAACTAGAATTTTACTCCCTTAAGAATAGACTCTTTTCTCTTTGTACCTCCAGTACTTAAAAGACTGTAAGAGTTTAAAACAGTGTTCAAAGAAAATAAGTTTGAGGCATAGTGCCTTTTAAAGTTGAACTGGCCAAATGAAGTCAAATCTAAAATGTGTAGATTAGCCACTTCCTGGTTTACACTGATGGCTAATTTTTAATTTCATACTGTTTTCTTTTTTCCATTTATCAAAGAATCCTGCTCAAGCCATCAGTCTGTATATTAGCAAAGAATAAGCAGATGTGAATGCAGACTGATTTTATTATTAGCCAAAGCAAAACATAATTTTTAAATTCCCATGCCAGAATAAAAAGAAAAAAGTTACAAATTGTAAATATCAAAAATAATCTTACACAGCACATTTCATATAACTCGGTTCATTATAGCTAGAACTTCAAGCAGTAACAACATAGACCATCTTCAGAAAAATGAGCCATTGGTCATAGTTATAATTTTTTTTTTTTCAGGCAAGGTCTTGCTCTGTCACCCAGGCTAGAGCGCACAGTGGCATGATCATGGCACCCTGCACTGCACCCTTGACCTTCCAGGCTCAAGTGATCCTCCCACCTCAACCTCCCAAGTAGCTAGGATCACATAGGCGTGTGCCACCATACCTGGCAAACTTTTTTTATTTTTAGTAGAGGCAAGGTCTCACTACATTGCCCAGGCTGGTTTCAAACTCCTGGGCTTAAGCAATCCTCCTGCCTCAACCTCCCAAAGTGCTGGGATTACAGGTGTGAGCCACTGCACTCAGCCCATAGTTTTATTCTTTAAATAATTTTTTCACGACATTGCCCTCTAAAATTAAATTACATTCAAATTTTCTTTTAGTTTCACATTCTTTTCCAGTTAATCATTTCTAATAATGTGCAAAACTGCAAGCTGAGTATAGTTTCAAAGAATGCTAATTTTTTCCCCTAATTTAAATTTTTCTGTTAGTGATTGGAAGACTGACCAAAGGGTCAGGTAGTAAAGCACAGTTTAATCATAGAATCTCAGCACTCCAAAGGGCCTTAACTTCTCCAGTCTTATATCTAATGATTGAATTCTTCCATAATATTCCCAAGAAAACATTGAGTTCTAGTATTAAACTCAGAGAGCAAAGTAGTCACTACATCCCAGGACAGTTCATTTAATTTTTTGGATAACTCCTTATGTATTAAAAAGCTCATCTTTGCATCTTTCTGTAACTTCTACCCAGTCATCCTAATCCTGACTTTTGAAACCACTCTGAACAATTTTCATCCTTCCATATGATAACCGTTCATCTGTTTGTAGACAACTACCATGTCCACCTAGGTCTTATCCAAGTTAACTTCCCTATGGTGATTTGGTCATTCTTCATATAAACTGGTTCAAAATCTCTTCAGTATCCGCAAAGTACAGGGCCTGAACTGAACACTCTAACTACAGGTGGTACAGTACAGCTGATCCAGTGCACAGTAGCATTGGGCTATCACTTTTTTGTGTTCTGGGCCTTAAATTTCTCTTAGGTTCCCCAAATTGCATTAGCTTTTTGGACAACTACATAGCACTGATGGTTCATATTGATCTTGTAATCAAGTGAAAATCCTAAATTATTTTTTAAACAATTGTTGCTGTTAAGCTAACTCTCTCAATTCTGTTACTTATACAGATCATTTCTATGTTAAGACTATGTAATTATAACAAATAATTTCTGATGATTATATTCCCAAGGTTAATGGGATGAAATGAAATGAATTTATTTTATATGTTATATACCGGCCATATATAATTACTTTGTTTCTGTTGCTCTGGATCTACATCCTGTTAGTATTCAGAATGCCATGGGCTTCATATTTTATTGTACATCTTGATTGAAGGGGAAAAATAGATGCATTACGTTTACCTGGACATTTTCTCTGTATTAATCTTTTTCTAAAGTCCACAAACCTTTCACCTAAGTTGTTTATTTTTAAAGCTAAGTTTGAACCCCCACCCCTGCCACCCCGTGGTGTGTCAGTATTCAAAATTTATTTTTCTCCATGCTTCTAGAATTAAAATACTTCCTGATGGTCAAAATATTGTCATTTCTTCCGGGCGAGGTGGCGGGCGCCTGTGGTCCCAGCTACTCAGGAGGCTGAGGCGGGAGAATGGCGTGAACCCGGGAGGCGGAGGTTGCGGTGAGCTGAGATCCGGCCACTGCACTCCAGCCTGGGCGACAGAGCAAGACTCCGTCTCAAAAAAAAAAAAAAAAAAAATATTGTCATTTCTTAGCACACCTTTTTTGTATTCTTGAGATAACTTTGAATGTTACGTTTTAAAAAATCGAATATGAATAAATAAGAGATAAATTATTTCTCTTAGAAAAAGCTTTTCTGCTGTTTAAGGTACTTTTGAAATTTTGCTAATTAAGATTGGGCACAGTGCCTCACACCTCTAATTCCAGCACTTTGGGAGGCTGTGGCGGACAAATTGAGCCCAGGAGTTCAAGACCAGGCTGGGCAACATGGCGAAACCCCATCTCTCCAAAAAGATGCAAAAATTAGCCAGGCATGGTGGCAAGAGCCTTTGCCCCAGCTGTGCAGGAGAATCACTTGAACCCAGGAGGCAGAGGCTGCAGTGAGTTGAGATCGCGCCACTGCCCTCCAGCCTGAGCAACAGAGCAAGACCCTATCTCAAGAAAAAAAAAAAGAAAAAAATTCTGCTAATCATTTAATTATTTATCAACTTTAAAGCAAAAAGCCATTTTCCTGTCAGTTTGAAATCCCAATCCCTAGTCCTCCAAATAGAAACGAATTCATTTCTTTATATGTTGCATATAATAAAAATCATTTAAACATATTTACACTCCCCCTACCTGAAACTCAGCTATTTAGGAAACTTACTTATCCAGAATACAACTAGAAACCTAGAAAATAACTATAATAGCAAAATTATTCCTACCCTTAAAAATCCACTCATGCTCCTCACAATTGAGCATCTAAAGACACTCTCTAAGGCTGACTTGCTCCCATGTTTTGAAAAGTTGTATAGATTCGTGTTCCTTCATACCTTGCACATGCTATTCCTTCTAGTTGGAGTGCCTTTTGTCATTTTATCTATCTGGTTAACTCCTACTGTTCTGGAAGGCTGAGCTAACAATTGTCTCCTCTTTAAAGCATGCTTATCTTCACCATTCCGAGTTGGAAAGCCCTATTCCTTCTCTTCTGTATTCCCATAACTATTTGGGCTACATACCTCCATGTAGCATTGGGTGCAGGGACTTACATCAAAGACTGTGATTTGTAAGAGTAAGGGGAACTGTGGCTGAGGGTATCTAGGACCTAGCAAGCACTTAGGAAATTGCTATTAAATGAAAGAATCTGGTTGCTAGTCAGGTTCTATTTAATAGGAGATTATAAAAGCAACAAATTAGGAGAATGCAGAACTAAAGCATAGTGAGAGAAAAGAAATAAAAGCCTAACAAAAATATATATGCTATATACTGAGCAGACACCAAAACTTGGAAAGCGCCAACAGCCTTTTAATATGAAAGAAATCAACTCTTGCATACCTCTGAAGTTCCTGAGGGTGCTTTCTGTTCTATAGCATAGTTCTTTAATCAATATCTACAATGACAACTCTGAGTCATCAAGAAAAGGTTAAATTATGAGCAGTATTCTGTGTAAAAGAAGTCAGGAAATTGTAGAAAGCCATACAACATTATTTAACTAAGGCGGGCACAGTGACTCACACCTGTAATCCCAGCTACTTGAGAGGCCAAGGCAGAAGGATCACTTGAGCCCAGGAGTTTGGGACTAGCCTGGGGAAAATAGAATCTCCAGAAAAATTATTAAAGCAAAAAGGATTGTGTGCATAAAGATTCAAATCACAATGTATTTTCAAATGTAGCTATTCAGAACAATTCTCCCACTGAGATTCTAGGTAGGAAGGTTTTATTGTATTGTCAAAATATATAACATTTAAATATTTGTCCAAAATATCTCAAACTGCCATTTAATTTAGTTTGCTAATTTATTTCCTTTTCTTAAAATTTTGTGGTCTAAGTCCTGAAAGTCAAGTGGTCACTGAATAAGTATCAGCAAAAACAAGGATTTTTAGGAAGTTGGTGTATATTAAAGATTAACTCCAGTCCTTTTTATCTTCTACTGATTTACATGAAATAAAAGAGCATTCCTCTACATTCTTTCTACTCTGGTTTTCCCCCTATCATCTATGAGCAAATTATTGAACCAAAAGACAGGCATCTTCCCAAAGATTGAACATTAATTCTCCAGAATTGGGTAGTCTTGGTCTAGCTAAATGGAAAGAACCTTCTCAGGATGGCTGGGACTGGCCATGGTCGCTCTGATTATTCCCAGGGCAAGGCCCCCATTTTGAGTGGCTTGGCCCAGGAAGTAATAGGAGTCAAGTTGAGTTTCAAAGCGTCATCCAAACTGTCAGCAGGTACCTGGCTGGTACCCTGGTACCAGTACCCTGAATGATACTGGTTTCCCCTACTCCTGCTAGCTCTTGTCCGTCAGAACAAGGCTAATTCTCCAGCGGCCCCTCCCTGTCCAGGCTATTAATGAAGTATAGAAGGCTTAGTTCCCATCCCTTCAGCTTCTTCGTGTTACTTGAGGAAGCAAAATGGGACAATACAGAAATAAAAATATTTCTCCAGCCAGGTCCTTCTAGCCAATAGTTTTCACTGATCTATCGTACATTTTAAATGAAAATATTTTCACTACTGGAACCCTGAACTTAATCTTTTCTATTATGGGGGGAGGAAGGGAAACCATATGATCTGCAGCAAAGGTACATCCTGATACACAAGCTAAGAGCTCTTTTATCTTTCTGCATCCAACTCAGTTTGATAATCATGAACAGAACTTGATATATTCTCTCTAGCTGAACCAGAAGATCTCTAAGGTCTTTTAAAATCACAATTCTGAGTTCTAGATAAAGTATTGCACAATCTTCAAACTAAAAATTATCCTGAACTCAGTATGATGAAGGAGAGAGAGAGAGACCGAGGGAGGAAGGGAGGTGGCTGGGCTTGCATACATCTAGAAGAGCTGCCAAGTCTCGTGAGCAGTGCCCCATCCCACAGTGATCTTCCTACAGGGTACAAGCCTTTCATTCCACAATAGAAGACTTCTTTTGGGATACTGAGTTAAAGATAGTTATGAATGTGCAAACAGCTGATATCAGATTCCTTACAGAAAGCTAATTTTTGATAGAGAAACAAGACTCTTTAAAGAAGATGAAAGTCAAAGAGGATTAAATGGGAGGAGCTTCATAATTTTGCTTTTGTTTATGCCGTATATTTGCTTTCATTCTCTTCATATGTTAATGTTAGGAGGAAGCTAAAAACTCCTACTATAACAAAATATTACTATTGTTAATTGCTATAATTAACCCATAAAATCAACTGAACAGGATTTCAGAGTCAAATTCATATTTCAAATAACAGTTCTCAGCATTAGGTTTCATTAGGGAATTTCCATTTGGCAGTCAAGTCATCTTTTTTCCACAGATTTTTTTTCATACCTTCCTCCCTCCTCCTCTCCTTTCCTCTGCCTCTGCCGAGGGCAGGCCTCCCAACTCTTTCCTGGACAGCTACAGGCTCTGCCTGTTGACTCTTTCACCTGCCTCTGCTCTATATATTTAGTGACTTTCAACCATGTGAGAATTAGAAAATTTAAACTTCTTCATGAGGTAAGAACCACATAAATACTTACTATGTAGCATGCAGAATTCAATAGGGAGTGCCAGTGTTACAAAACAGAATACCTATTCTGGGCTCAATATTTTCAGGAAGTGATTAGATAAGTAATTTTTTTCATCTGTGTGAACTTGATTTTATGGGGAGAGGGAGAAGTGGTGAGAGTATATGTATTGATAAACTTTTTATTTGGATTGTTACTGTTCTATTATTTTTAGTTTTCATGTGAAAACCCCACTTTATGTAAACATTTTTCCTTAATGTTGTTTTAAATGTAGGACGTGTTGGAACACCTCATTTTATGGCACCAGAAGTGGTCAAAAGAGAGCCTTACGGAAAGCCTGTAGATGTCTGGGGGTGCGGTGTGATCCTTTTTATCCTGCTCAGTGGTTGTTTGCCTTTTTACGGAACCAAGGAAAGATTGTTTGAAGGCATTATTAAAGGAAAATATAAGGTAATGCATCATGAACATTTTCTTTTTCCACTGAGATTAATTTATCCTGAAAAATGTTTCTTTGAAGTTACTGTCTGTCTTTTCCCACTGATTGACTGCCAGGTAGTTACCCCATCAGAGAAAAGGTCTTTGCTTACATCATTGATACAGTGGCCTTGGTAGGCAACATAGGCCTCAGGTAAATTTCTGGGTCACTGTCAACTGAGCTGTCACCCTGGTGAAGAAAACATTTATGACCCTTCTTTGTCTAATTTGAGAAAGAGGCTTCATTTTTAAAGCTTTCTGCTTAATTTGTAAAGTTAAAATAGAATTTCGTCCAGGTGTAATTTTAGTCATTCTTTATCTTAATTTTAAATTTAGGCCAGCACAGCTGAAAACATTTGCCATTTACATTCCAGGATAAACTGAAATGCCAGGATGACAACTGCATTTCATGATACAATATAGAGGTATTTCAGTGTGGCTTAAACATTCCTATTCTTCTTTAGTTACTAGGTGTTGGCAGCCTCATGTACTATCACAGACTTGTGATTAGTAAATCATTACTGTAGTAAAAAATTGAAAATTCATTACTGACATTATGAATAGCTATATCACAAACACCTAAGTACTTCTTGGAAATAAGTAGGCTTAAGGTTGATTTCACCACGCCAGCTTTTAGACTCCTTTGCCCTGTCCCACAGGGTACAGCTGACAGTGACTAGGAGGCTGGGCATGGGAAGCATAGGGGAGTGTGTGTCTGGATATCAGGTTAAGGCTGTTTAAGTTGGGGAAATTCTTTTTCCTCTCATTATTACTGAAACTCATACTTTCTATTCAACCTCATCACTGTTTCATTTTCAGCCATGACTGACAACATAAAACCAAAAACATGTGTATGTAACACTGAACTCTAAAACTGTGAGGCCCCTATTCCTCAGTAATGTTAGAATTTTATATGGGACTTGGAAAAATAAAATTTGAAAAGAAGAAAAGTAAAGTAGTTCCAGAGTTACAGTCGTCCTATCCTTTTAAGCCATAACTGAAGTTTATGGAGATGAGAATGGTGTATACTTTTGTTGGTTTATTTACCTCACTCGCCATCAGTTTATGAGTGCATGTAAGTTTCTCTTTTGTTTTAGTTAGTTTAAGATATATACCAAAACTCTGTTAACAGAGAAAGATGTTTTAAGTATAGCATTTTCTGCTCCTCCTAGAGTCAGTTGGCCACTGGGGAATAAAATCATAACTTATCAGGTAACTAAATGTCTCAGGAAACTGCTTGTAAGTAGTCATCCCTCTTCAATCCAGGGAACTTGTAAGTTGCTCTCAGGAATGCACAGCCAGATTCTGGTTGAATTTAGCCAAGTGAAATCACAGATACTAACATTTTAAAAGAAACATGATTAGTGATACATCAGCATAATAATAATACTACCAATAATGATAGCTAACTCAGGCATAGCACATAGCATAGCATACTTTACATAAGTAAAGTGCTTAGAACAGTTTAATTCATTTAACCCTCACAGCAACTTGTGAGATAGGTACCATATAATAATCCCCCACTTGTGTTTTTGAGTTATAGACATTTGCTAATAATAGAATTCTTCCTTTGTGTTTGTTCAGTTGTTAACTTCCTAGTTTCCAAGGCAATGTGCTTCATTCCAACAGACTCTGGTATTTTATTTCGTCTATTTTTAAAACATTGAATAGTTATTTTTGTTTCTTGGTAAAAACACTTAGACTATTCACACATGTGCAAAAATTAAGTCATTTAAAAATTCCTTCTTCCTAGTATTATAGTAAGTCAGATGGATGGTGGCAGCTACATCATAATTTTTTTTGTACCTGGGGTTTGAAGCTTTGAGGTTAATCATTTATTTAGTCTTTTACTTGGCTAACCTCACCTCTCATTTATCTTCAGGACTTTCCTTACAAAAAGCCTAGGTTTTCACCACCTTAGTTTGAAGTATAGATCCATCTCTACCATCTATGATGAATCTCGGCCTTTTTCTTTTAGTATACTGTGATATGATTCTGTCAGCATTTATTTTTCTATCTTTTATTATCAAAAATTTCAAACAAAAATAGCAGAGAGAATAGTATGATGAGCTCCCAGCTTCAATAACACAGACAATCTTGTTTTATCTGTATTCTACATATTATTACGTTATTTGAAAGCAGATCTCGGCTGCACTCACTTGAGCTCAGGAGCTCAAGACCGGCCTGGGCAACATAGGGAGACCTGGTCTCTACAAAAAGTACAAAAATTAGCCAAGTGTGGTGGCACACACTTGTAATCTCAGCTACTTGAAAGGCTGGGGGAGCAGGATTACCTAAGCCTGGAAGGTCAAGGCTGCAATGAGCCAAGATCACACCACTGCACTTCAGCCTGGGCAGCAGAGCTAGACCCCGTCTCCCCCCCGCCCCGCGCAAAAAAAAATTAGATTTCAAAAAAATTATTTCATCACCCTGATGGTTCTTTTTTGAGACAGAGTCTTGCTCTGTCGCCCAGGCTGGAGTGCAGTGGCAAGATCTTGGCTCACTGCAACCTCCTGCTCCCAAGTTCAAGTGATTCTCATGCCTCAGCCTCCCGAGTAGCTGGGATTACAGGTGTGTGCACCACGACGCCCAGCTAATTTTTGTATTTTTAGTAGAGATGGGGGTTTCACCATGTTGGCCAAGCTGGTTTCAAACTCCTGGATCAAGTGATCTAACTGCCTCGGCCTCCCAAAGTGCTGGAATTACAGCTGTGAGCCACCGCGCCCGGCCTCATTTCATCACCCTAATGGTTCTGAGCAAAAGAACTATTAACAAAATTCTTGATCTCTATGGATATTTTCAAGAAAAGTTTGATGACACCTTTTAAATGTAGTACTTTTTTTTTCTTTTTTTACCTCCAGCACTTGCAAATGTGAGACCATTAAATATAGTACATTTAAATTGTCATAGTTTATAAACTGCTACTGGTCTTAAGTGATTTTAATTTGACTTGTAAATTATCATTTGCTAGGTTATTTGATCTTTTAAAGTAGCTATTAGAAAATACTGTTTAACTGGAATATATGCTAACACTTAACCTCAATTAACTTCTTTATAAAGGGCAAAAATATATTTCCCAAACTATATATAAGAGGTGTAATGTCATATCATTATTACAGGTAGCCAGTTAGTATATACACAGCAAGATTCTAAGCTGCTATGGGTTTGGTATTCAAATAAGTAAGATTGTTCTATAGCTTATTTTGTTCCCCCTTATAGACTCAACCTCCCAAATTTATTTTAGCTACTCGTCTTAGCTGAAGGAATAGAAAATCCAGTATTGGACTCTCTTGTAAAAAGGACAAGGGAGTATCCTTCTAAACCCTTACTCGTTTCAGAAATCTTACCACCCCTTTCAGATGATTTCTCAATCCCTTTGTCAAGGAAAAATTATTCAGACTTTAAAGAACACATTCACTCCAGGATAGGGAGAGGAAACAAGTCTACCCAAGCTTTGTCTAATCACTTCCCTCATTTCGAACTGGTCAGTTGACCACAATTTCACTAGGATGAAAAGTGTGGGATTTCATCCCTCCCCAAGTGTGGGATTACAGGCATGAGCCACTGTGCCCGGCCAGATAATGATAATTAAACAGCAAACTTATGACATTAGTCTTAATGGGATTTGACAAGCAGAAGTGGCTACTATTTGAAATTCTGCCTGTTGGGGGGGAAAATGAAGCATACTTCAATTGTAAGGGCTTTCCCCAACATAAAAACACTTTTCACTCCCCGTCTTCAAGAACAAAGTCTCATATTAGTCAGAGCTAATGCTAGCCCTTCCTCAAATTGCAATGATTCATTCATACTGCAGTGCAAGTGCTGCAGTTTCACTTGGCTTTAAAATGTTGTGGAGTTTATTCTTCATCTTTCTTCCTTAGAAGGTGATGTAGGTCTCTGCCTGTTGAAGCCATGGCTTTGCTTGAAGGTCCTGGCACTGGGTAGCTCACATAAGCTCACCCCATCAGTAAACCTGTTGATGTTGAACAAGGAATGAGACCCTACTCTGTCTCTGCCTCCTTTCCCCCACTTGCCTTCTCAACCCCATGCCCTAACCACTCGGAGTTTTTTTTTATGATTCTGGGTCTCAGACATATCCCTTTTCCCAGGAGCCTTCTAGCACTTGGCTCACAGATCCACAGCCTTTCTCATAAGTCCTGTGTCTTTTCAACAATTCGTAATTATTTTTGTGTGATTTTAGTCAATATACCATGTGGCTTAGTTGTCTCATCTCTAAAAGAGACAAAAGTAACTTCACTGAGGACAGTATTCAAGCCAATCAGTTATTCTGTGGGACCTACGGTAGTAGAATACTTTTTCCTAAACACTGAAATTGATATGCAGTGATCAAAATATCCTATTAATAAGTTTGCATAGTTCACAATTATTGCTAACCTCAATTTTTAAAAACATATATTTAAAATAGTTATTTAAAAATTTTAAGTTTTATTTTAGTTCTTTCTGGATCAATGTATTCTAGTCTCCCTAGCTAAGGATTTAAAGATAGAAACTGGAATAATGAACATTCTAGTCTTCAATTATTGAAAATATTATGACTTACATAACAAGAATTTGTGTATGGAGTATTTAATAGCACAAATTCTTATATAGTAAAGAACAACAGAAGAATTGCATTTGTCCTTTTCTTCCTTAGAACGCAAGGCTTTAGAATCAAATTTCTGTTCTTTGCTCTCAGAATTTTATTCACATTGAAACAGTATAGGAATATTAAATAATAGTGAATGTTAATGTCTCACTTAAGGTAACTATGTAGTTTTCCTTTCCTCCTCCTCAGATGAATCCAAGGCAGTGGAGCCATATCTCTGAAAGTGCCAAAGACCTAGTACGTCGCATGCTGATGCTGGATCCAGCTGAAAGGATCACTGTTTATGAAGCATTGAATCACCCATGGCTTAAGGTACATGAGCATTCACAGGTCACCTTTTACACTTTGTCTGAACACTTCCAGTGACAGGAATGCATTGCTCTGTGAGATGGTCCTTTTTACCTTTTCTTTTTTCTGAGCAGTTTTCATTAGTTTTTTCATCTTGTTTGCTGTTCCTGCACATCATCTGTGAACATCTGAATAGAATACATACCATTTGAGTGTCATGCAGCTATCAGAGGTAAAAAACAGGATTAAGACAGAATATATCAGGGGAAGGCCTCTGTTCTCTGCCAACATGTGTTCCAAAGATATGCAACATCAACAACTGAAATAATACCGTGTTATAATAAACCAATTATCTTTATTTTGGGTGTGACTGTGTGCTTTATAGCATTAACTATTTTTCAGTAGATACTAGATGTGAATTTACTGTGTTAGGAAAGTGGCAGGTTTTTTTTTTCTTTTTTAGACAAGGTCTGACAACATCGCCCAGGCTGGAGTACAGTGGCACCATCTCTACTCACTGCAACCTCTGCTCTTGGGCTCAAGCGATCCTCCCACTTTAACCTCCTCAGTAGCTGGGACCACAGGCATGCAGCACCACACCTGGCTAATTTTTGTATTTTTTTGTAGAGATGGGGTTTCACCATGTTGCCCAGGCTTGTCTCAAACTCCTGGACTCAAGCGATCTGCCCACCTCAGCCTCCCGAACTGCTGGGATTACAAGCATGAACCACTGTGCCCAGCCAAAAGGCAGATTTTAAAAGTTCCTTTTATGTCCCATCTTGCCAGTGAGTATTAAGGAAAATTATAACTTGGGACAGCAATGAAACAGTACTTTTTGATTAAGACATTATACAGCCCAATAATTCCAGGCAGTTTTCACTTTAGAGGTTAGAAAACTAATGCTTGGAGAGGTTAAGAATTTGCGCCAAGTTGGCCGGGCACGGTGGCTTATGCCTGTAATCCCAGCACTTTGGGAGGCCGAGGCCGGCGGATAACAAGGTCAGGAGTTTGAGACCAGCCTGGCCAATATGGTGAAACCCCATCTCTACTAAAAATGCAAAAGTTGCTGAGTGTGGTGGCAGACACCTGTAGCCCCAGCTACTCGGGAGGCTGAAGCAGGAGAATCACTTGAACCCGGGAGGCGGAGGTTGCAGTGAGCCAAGATCATGCCACTATACTTCAGCCTGGGTGACAGAGCGAGACTCCGTCTCCAAAAAAAAAAAAGAGAGAGAGAGAGAATTCGCACCAAGTCACAGAAGTCAGTGGTGGAACCAGGATTCTAATTCAGCCTGCCACTACCCTTTCATCTGTCCACTAGATCCTATCCCTTTTTATTTGACCACATTGACCCAACAACTTCCTCCCTTCCTGCATCATCAGAGTTCTCTGTCAGATTTAACATGCTATAGTTTATTTGTATTATACACACACTTAATATAGACATATACCTTCTCCTGACCCTACAACCCCCTCCAGCTTTTGCCCCTATTCTTTGCCTCCCTTGACAGCAATTCCTGAAAAGAGTTGTACAGACTGCTCACATTGTCCAATTTCCCATTCCTTTCCCATGAACCCAGTCTAGTCAATATCACAATCTTACTTATTGCACTAAAACAGCTCTTGTCAAGTCACTATTGACCTTCATATTGCTAAGTCCAGTGTTCAAATCCCAGGGCTTGTTCTTGGCCTGTCAGCAACATTTGGCATCCATCCTTCTGAAACACTGTATTCTCTGGGCTTCTGGGACACCTGCTTTCTTGGTTGTCCTTCTACCTCTCTGGCTGCTCCTTCTCAGATCCTGCTGATTCTTCCTCATCTCCCCTCTCCCACCTCTTCACACTGGAATGCCATAGGCCTCCATCCTTGCTCCTCCTCTTTTTCTCTATTGAAACTGAAAAAACTCAAACTACTCTCACACCACACAGCAACAATCAATACAGAAGACTTCTGTGACCCGAGGTGTGGAGATTTCTCCCCACCAACAAGCAAGCAATCAACTCTGCAGCAGTCTGCAGCTGGGTGTCCTCCCAACTAAATTCAAACACTATTTACCTGGAGATAGCATCAGATCCCACAGATTGAGGGCTCAGTCCCACAACCCTCACCTCTTCAGACACCAGTCATAAGTCCAGGCCACTGAAACTTCTGCCAACCAACTACAAATTGGGGACACCACAGCCTCTTCCTCTTTGGGGTTGGTTAATTTGCTACAGCAGCTCACAGAACTCAGGGAAACATTTACTTATGTTTACCAGTTTGTTACAAGGGATATTACAAAGAATATAAATACAGAGATGCATAGGACAAGTTATAGGAGAGGAGGGGAGCAGAGCTTCCATACCCTGCCTCAGGCACAACACCTTCCAGGAACCTCCATGTGTACAGCTATTCAAAAGCTCCCCAAATTCTGTCCTTTTGGGGTTTTGTGGAGGCTTTATTACTATAGGCATGATTGATTAAACCATCGGCCATTGGTGATAACTTAACCTCTGGTACCTCTCCCCTCCCCAGAGATTGAGGGATAGGGCTGAAAGTCCCAACCCTCTAATCCTGCCTGGGTCTTTGTGACCCCATCCTGAAGCTGCCTAGAGGCTGCCAGCCATCAGACATCTTTGGAGTTTCTAAGGATTTTAGGAGTTGTATGCCAGGAAATGAGCTAGAGGACCAAATATATATTTCACAGTATACCTCTGGTCTTCAAACCTGGATTCCTTACATTAAAAGAATATAGGCCAACATGGTGAAACCCCATCTCTACTAAAAATACATAAATTAGCTGGGTGTGGTGGCAGGTGCCTGTAATCCCAGCTACTTGGGAGGCTGAGGCAGGAGAATCGCTCGAACCCAGGAGGCAGAGGTTGCAGTGAACCAAGATCACGCCATTGCACTCCAGCCTGGGCTACAAGAGCAAAACTCTGTCTCAAACAAACAAAAGAAATATAAAAGAATATATAACTCAAAAGACACTGCCACATTACTAGAATCTCAGTCAAGCATTAATAATTAGTTCAGTCCATCATCATAATGTATGACTAGGTCTCCCAGCATGAGGCCACTCAGGTTTGCAGGCTTTCCATTGATCTTGTCAGGTTCTAAAAGCAGGAATGGTCTTGGTTTCACCCTTTCAGAAACCTGATATAATTGAGCTAAGAGACAGTAACCTTTCTTGCGTTGAGTCTCTTTCAAGGTGTTAATGTAATGTAATAATGGATTTCCCTGAATTCATAACCTATTTATTTATTCCTTTACTCTCAGCTGTTAATCTTTTTTCCTCACTTTATTAATAACCTTTGGGAGAAACATTAGAATCAACATGGTGCTGGTCTAGATGGCAGGCAGCAATATTAGTCTAGTAATTACCTCCTCCTTAGTCCACTCCCATGCAGGGAGACTAAGGTTACATAGGTGCCAATTTAGTGGACCGTTTTTACCACCAGGCAATATAGCCGCATTCACGATTAACCCATTTTGCACAACTCACCCCCATCAGGTCCTTAGGAATTCTGACACGAGGTTTAAAAACATTTCTTGTTTGGGAATCATCCCTGGTTCTAACACTGGTAGTTACGGCTCTGGTCCTAGAACTACCACATAGGGAGGGGTGGGGGGAGTGTAGGTAATATGGAAAAGAAGGAAAGAAAAAAAGTATAGTCATTATATCAGCATCCTCCCCTCTTGTCAAGAATTGCATAGTCATACCAACATCCTCCACCACCCTCTCTTTCCCAGATCAATCAGAAAAACAAAAGAATATCTAGTGGGGACACTCCTTTAGCCCCACTCATGTTGAGTGTGAGTACACACTGGTAAAGGCAAATAAGCCAGCCCTTCTTGCTTTCATCTCCCCCTGATTTAGACAACCAGGTTTTACTGCCTGATTTTAGTCTCTATCAGACTATTACTCTGAGAAGAATATCTCTGCCTACTGCTGGAACATTATGGGCTGTACTGTATGTTCTTTGGCCTGAAAGAATGGTGTTCAGCTCTCCAAATCTGTGCGATATCTTCTGTCCTGGCTTTTTTATGGCATTCTCATAATTCACATCTTCCACCGGGCAAGCAAAGCCCAGTCCAGAATCAGTGTCCACTCCTGTCAAAACCCATTTGTGGCTTCCCAGGGCTACCAGAATCAGCCTCACTTGCCAGCTTGTTTAGGGCTTTCCCACCAGGAAATCTGCCCCACAGCCATGGGCAGTGTCTGTCTCTTTTGCTGGCAGACAGAACAGTTCTTACTGGCATTTTGTGCCTGAGATGGTGCAAAAGAAACCTGTCTAGATGCAGCCCGTCTCTGCACTGTTGCAGTACCCGTTTATCCACTCATTTCATGGACCCAGGTGGCCACTTCAAGGGAGCACGCAGGGTTCTCTGCTTGTCAGTGTCAATCAATGTCAATCCGAACCCAGAAAGAGGCTCTTCTGATGGGCATCGACATATTCTACTTATTGCACTCCTCAAATTTCCATACGGCCATTCTCCATATGGGCATCCGTTTAATAAATAGACCAGGTTTCCACTGCCCTTCTGCTTGACCTTGTGACAAGGCCACTGGTGACTGTCCATGAGTCAGTAAAAAACCAAACATGGGAGCTTTCGCTATTGTTCATTTCTTCAGAATGCAATTCAGCCGCCAAGCTAATTTGATCTTACCTTCTTTGATCAAGAGTGGCATCCTTCCAAACAGGATTGTTCACCTTGGAACTGTCATCCACACACCAGGCAGCTCTTTGTTGGTCAGTTGAGAGCTGTTCACGGGGCCCCGTCCAAGGGTCAGTAGAATCCCGCAGTTCCTCACACAGTTCCAGAGTCAGTCCTAGGGAAAAAGAGGCTCCCTGCTTGAGAGTATTTCCTCCTTGCACTTCCCAGGGAGGATGCTCCTGTATAAACCATTTTCATTTTATTATGGAACTATTCTGGGCACTGCCATCCCCATTTGAATGTTTCTCTGACATCATGTGAGAAAGCATGGGTATTTCAGGTGTCAAGATCATTTTATGTCCTTCAGTCACAGGGGTAGTTTCAGTTAATGTCACATTAATGCTTGTTACATAGCAAGGTAGTAAATGCCCCCAAGTGGAAATTCTCTAGTGCAAACTCCCAGTAGTTGTCACTGGTAGATGCTCACAGACTTGGGCCATAAGCCCCAGTAAACACCCTGCAAAGGGCGAGCAGATGGAGAATTTGTCCCTACTAGCACTCCAGCTTCTCTGCTCCACACTGTGTGAGCTCAAGCAATCTTACTGGTGCCTAGTTAGCATGTCCAATTAATATTTGCTTGAAGTGCAGATTTATATTTCTTCTGTTTTACAATACTGAGTAGGGGAAGTGTTCCCCACCCAGTCATAGTTATCCAGTTCCATAAAATGTTTAGGTAAAGGAGACATAACTTATTTATGTATATCCTGTTTAAACATTCCAAATCTCATACTCCTATCAACTCTTACTTTTACCCTTTTCTTTTTTTAAAAAAAAAATAAAAATAAAAATAAAAGCACTGAGTCCCCAACAGTGGGTTGAGCCGAGGGACCTTGCTCCTTTTGTCAATCTTTGTCTTGATTAACTTGCCTCAACATTACCCCAAGTAATTGTTGGTCAGCTTTCTCACTGTAATGTCTGCCTTCTGACTTTTTCAGTTTCTCCAAACTGGGGTGAATACAGCAAACCTGTTTGGAACTCCTTAACATTGGGAGAACAGCAGAGGCTCCCTACCAACCTTTGATAATATTATATTGAGATCTTTGTTTTAACCCCATCGACTTCCACTTTATTCATCCCATTTCTTTTATTTATTTGTTTATTTATTTATTTTTTTATTATTTTTTTTTTCTTGAGACAAGAGTCTTGCCCTGTCACCCAGGCTGGAGTACAGTGGCGCAATCTCAGCTCACTGCAACCTCTGCCTCCCAGGTTCAAGCAATTCTCCTGCCTCAGCTTCCCGAGTAGCTGGGATTACAGGTGCCCACCCCCATGCCCGGCTAATTTTTTTGTATTTTCAGTAGAGATGGGGTTCCACTGTGTTTGCCAGGATGGTCTCAAACTCCTGACCTTAGGTGATCCACCCGTCTCGGCCTCCCAAAGTGCTGGGATTACAGGTGTAAGCCACTGCATCCGGCCCTATTCTTCCCATTTCTTAATAGCCCTCTAAAGATTCCACCCTGCTGGGATGAGTCCCATGATTCTCCTCTTTCTTTTTTCTCTTAGTTTCACCCAATCAATGTTTCTTCATTCACCTTATTTCTTAATAACCATTTAAACTTTCCACCTTCCTGGGATGAGTCCTGTGACTCTCCCCTCTGCCTTTCCCCAGTCTTTTGTTAATTACAGTCATGCTTTCATTGGTGCCCGTACAAAAGAGGCTCCCTTAGCCATAGCATTTACTACAACCAGAGCAATGGATGTATTCAGTGAGTAAATATCCCAGTCATCATAAGGCCAGTCCCACATGGCCTGCATAGGAACCAAATGAGCTGCTTCACCTGGGGTACTCCATTTGGCATTTATAGGTAGAGTTGGACAGTCTCTACCTTCTCAGGGTGTACAGACCTTACAGTGGCTTTTATTCCATTCACTAGGCTGACTGTTCCCTCAGGAATAACTTCCTGTGTATATGGATCACATTATACCCATTGTTATTGTTCAGTAGTGAGCTGTGGGTCCTGCATCAACCCAAACATACCTGTCCACTCTGCGGCATTTAAAACCAAAGAAAGTGCTCTCACAATCCATTTTAATAAAGGATTTTCAGTAAACTGATTATACCAATCTATGAAATGAGACAATTTCTTCACACTGTACCCTCTGGTTTCAATAGTTTCTTGGTTTTGCCCTTCTCTCACATGAACTACCGTCATGGTAACCACAGGTAGTAGAGGTACTGTCATCCCTGTATAATTTTTCCTTTGGGGGTCAGCTTGGAGACTAGTGGCCTGGGCTCGGACAGACTGAAAGCTGAGCTTGGTCTAGCATCAAGGCCTCATCCAGCATTTGTTTCATTTCCGTTCAGCTATTACAGACAACCACCACCAAGGGATTGAATATTTCACCTTTTTCTTTCTAGTTTGCATATCCTTATGCATCCAGTGAACCAACTCCCTGAGTTGGATCCATCTCTAAATTCCACTGGTAACTTTTACCTTTAGTAATTGATTGCAGCACAGTTGCAGCTCCAAACCATGGAAGATCACGTAGTCTACCCAGGAGTCAAAGGTTCCTCATCTCCCACCCTTTCATTCTTTCTCTTCCCAAACCACATATTTCTGTGAGCCAGGGCCGTTCTAGCAAACCCTACTTCACTGACACTAACTGAAGGTGGAAAAACTCAGAACTGTTTTCCTCTGTTCTCGCACCACACAGCAACAACAATCAACACACAAGACTTTTTTCACCAAATGTGTGGGGATTTCTCCCCATTAAGAAGCACGTAATCAGCCCTGCTGCTGGGTATTCCCTAATTCAGTTCTGACACTATAGTATCACATCCCACAGGTTGAGGGCTTGGTCCCCAAGGCCTCCCCTTCCCACCCTTCCAGACACCAGTCACAAGTCCAGGCCTCCAGAACGTCAGACTGACTGGCTACAAATCAGAGATCCTACACCTGCTCTTTGAGTTCCATTAATTTGTTAGATCAGCTCACAGAAGTCAGGGAAACACTTTAACCATTGTGTTATAAAGAAAATTACAAAGGATACAGATGAAGAGATGCATTGATGGAGGTATAGGGGTGAAGTGGGAAGCTGTGGATGCACTGCTCTCCAGGAACCTCCATGTGTGCAGCTATCCGGAAACTCCCTGAACCCTGTCCTTTTGGGTTTCTACGGAGGCTTCATTACCATTGGCCATTGGTGGTCAACTCAACCTTCAGCCCCTCTCCCCTCCCTGGAGGTTGGGGGTGGGGCCAAAAGTCCCAACCCTCTCATCCCTCCTTGGTCTTTCCTGTGACCAGCCCTCATCCTGCAACTGCCTAGGGGCTGCCAGCCATCAGTTAATTATTAGCATACAAAAAGATAGCCCTTACACCATTCTAAGGATTTTAGGAATTGCATTCCAGGAAAGGGAGTTGTAGACCAAATATGTATTTCACAATATCACATCCATCTACACTCCCAGCCCTTGAAGAGCTCATCTAGTTTTGATGGCTTTAAATGCTGTCTGTACAACAGTGACTCCTGAATCCAGGCCTCTCCCTCTAGGTATTCTTTCTTAATTATCTATACGGTTTGGCTTCCTGACACTTGACTCATTTCACCCCTTCCTACTCTCCCTTCTTACTCCATTCCCATCATATCGGCCTCCTTGCTGTTCTTCAGACTGCTGGCACATTTCACCTCAGCACCTTTGCATGACCCTTCCCTAGAATACTCTTCCCTCAGATATCATGGCTTGTTCCCTCACCATCTTCAGGTCTTAGCTTAGGTATCAGCTTCTTAGTAAGACCTTCCCTGACTACCCTATTTAAAATGTAGGGGAAGGAATGCCACCAGTATTCCCTATCCCCCTTCTCCTACCTTATTTTTCTCTATAGCATCTGTCACCCTAAGACATACCCATATGTTACTTATATGTTTATTGTCTGTCTACCTCATAAAATATAAGCTGCGTAAGTGTAGGGATTTTTGGCTCTTGGTTCACTTCTGTCTAGCACCTAGAATGTATCTGGCATGCAGTAGGTGCTCAATGAATATTAGTGATTTAATCAATGAATGAATGTTCATTTTATTATACCATGCTACTTCCTCATATTACGCAAAGCAATAAAATATTTTAAAAGTAGATTAATAATGTATCTTAAGGCGATGACATGGAATAGTATTACAGGACAATTTTGAGATTTCAGTGGATCTTGATTCTCCTTAAGAATATTACTTCTCAGCTTGGACAACATAGGGAAATCCCATCTCTACAAAAATAAAAATAAAAAATTAACCAAGCTTGGTGGTGCGCACCTGTAGTCCCAGCAGCTCAGGAGCCTGAGGTAGGAGGACTGCTACTTCTCAAAATATGCATTCACCCCTCTGATACTCAGTGCTAGTTATTCCCGGTTTCCCCCAGAAAAGAGTAGTGAATAATTTTTAGATACTTTCTTTGTTTTGTTTTGTTTTTTGTTTGTTTGTTTTGCCCTCCCAGATATATAATGAACAGTTTAGAGGTAATTCCTATTTCTCCTTTACTTTTCTCACTTTCTCCATAACAGGGATCTTTTGTTCATTCAAAGCTAGTTTAAATGCCAAATAACAATGAAAATGGCAGCCATTTTAGTCATTTTTCAAATCTTTTAGAAGATAGTTTTAACATTATACAGTACCTACTTACAGTGACTTTCAAAGCTTATCTTGGCTAATAGCATATTTATTTTGTTCCTACCAATGATTATAGTTCTTGTTCTAAGTAATTTGAGCTTGATGCATAATAAATTTGTAGCGTGAAAAAGACAAAAAAAAAGTCAGTAAACTTAAAGGAAAAAGTTTAAGATGGCTCTTTGAGCTGAGTATCACATGCCATGTCTAAACAACAGTTTAACTTCACTACTTATGTCATCTGAAGATGGAAAAACTCAATTAGAATGTTATTCAGCTGGTATGAGCAGGCTTATGTTATATTTCAGTATTTGTCCATGTGTATTTGTAAATCATTACTGTGGATGTAAGAGGGATTTTTTTAGAATGGCTGAAATTTAAATATGAAAAACTCCTGGATAACTTGCAAGTTGAAGAAATAAAATGATACTGGTTGCAGTGGCTTGAGCCTACAGTCCCAGCTACTTGGGAGGCTGAGTAAGTAATTAGAGTAAGGTGGGAGGATTACTTGAGCCCAGGAGTGAAAGGCTGCAGTGAGCTACAACCATGCCACTGTACTCCACTCTGGGAGATAAGAGCAATACCCTGTCTCCACAAAAAGAAAAAAAAAGGAAATAACATAAAGAAAAACTTTGTAATGAAGGCTACCCAAAGTCATAATACCATTGCTTTGTGTCAGAAAAAAAAAACAAAAAACAAAAAACAAAAACCAGGCATGATGCCGTGCACCTGTAGTGCCAGCTATATAATTTTTTAAAGTTCACAGCCACTGCAAAAGCATGCCAAATTGTAAAGACCATCGATACTAGGAAGAAACTGCATCAACTAACGAGCAAAATAACCAGCTAACATCATAATGACAGGATCAGATTCACACATAACAATATTAACCTTAAATGTAAATGGGCTAAATGCCCCAGTTAAAAGACACAGACTGGCAAATTGGATGAAGAGTCAAGACCCATCAGTGTGCTGTATTCAGGAGACCCATCTCACGTGCAGAGACACACATAGGCTCAAAATAAAGGGATGGAGGAAGATCTACCAAGCAAATGGAAAACAAAAAAAAGCAGGGGTTGCAATCCTAGTCTCTGATAAAACAGACTTTAAACCAACAAAGATCAAAAGAGACAAAGAAGGCTGTTACATAATGGTAAAGGGATCAATTGAACAAGAAGAGCTAACTATCCTAAATATATATATACCCAATACAGGAGCACCCAGATTCATAAAGCAAGTCCTTAGAGAACTACAAAGAGACTTAGACTCCCACACAATAATAATGGGAGACTTTAACACCCCACTGTCAATATCAGACAGATCAACAAGACAAAGTTAACAAAGATATCCAAGAATTGAACTCAGCTCTGTACCAAGCAGACCAAATAGACATCTACAGAACTGTCCACCCCAAATCAACAGAATATACATTCTTCTCAGCACCACATCACACTTATTCCAAAATTGACCACATAGTTGGAAGTAAAGCACTCCTCAGCAAATGTAAAAGAATATAACTGTCTCTCAGACCAATGCAATCAAACTAGAACTCAGGATTAAGAAACTCACTCAAAACTGCTCAACTGCATGGAAACTGAACAACCTGCTCCTGAATGACTACTGGGTACATAACGAAATGAAGGCAGAAATAAAGATGTTTTTTGAAACTAATGAGAACAAAGACACAACATACCAGAATCTCTGGGACACATTTAAAGCAGTGCGTAGAGGGAAATTTATAGCACTAAATGCCCACAAGAGAAAGCAGGAAAGATCTAAAATTGACACCCTAGCATCACAATTAAAAGAACTAGAGAAGCAGGAGCAAACACATTCAAAAGCTAGCAGAAGGCAAGAAATAACTAAGATCAGAGCAGAACTGGAGATAGAGACACAAAAAAACCCTTCAAAACATCAGTGAATCCAGGAGCTGGCTTTTTTAAAAGATCGACAAAATTCATAGACCGCTAGCAAGACTAATGAAGAAAAGAGAGAAGAATCAAATCGACGCAACAAAAAATGATAAAGGGGGATATCACCACCGACCCCACAGAAATACAAACTACCATCAGAGAATACTATAAACACCTCTACGCAAATAAACTAGAAAATCTAGAAGAACTGGATAAATTCCTGGACACATACACCCTCCCAAGACTAAACCAGGAAGAAGTTGAATCCCTGAATAGACCAATAACAGGCTGTGAAATTGAGGCAATAATTAATAGCCTACCAACCAAAAAAAAGTCCAGGACCAGACGGATTCACAGCCAAATTCTACCAGAGGTACAAAGAGGAGCTGGTACCATTCCTTCTGAAACTATTCCAATCAATAGAAAAAGAGGGAATCCTCCCTAACTCATTTTATGACTCCAGCATCATCCTGATACCAAAGCCTGGCAGAGACACAGCAAAAAAAGAGAATTTTAGACCAATATCCCTGATGAACATTGATGCAAAAATCCTCAATAAAATACTGGCAAACCGAAT
The DNA here is from genome assembly GCF_007565055.1 of Rhinopithecus roxellana. NCBI lineage: Eukaryota > Metazoa > Chordata > Mammalia > Primates > Cercopithecidae > Rhinopithecus > Rhinopithecus roxellana. The sequence continues at coordinate 67,180,266 of NC_044555.1, read as the reverse complement.
CCAGCACCAGCAGCACATCAAAAAGCTTATCCACCACGATCAAGTCAGCTTCATCCCTGGGATGCAAGGCTGGTTCAACATACACAAATCAATAAAAGTAATCCATCATTTAAACAGAACCAAAGACAAAAACCACATGATTATCTCAATAGATGCAGAAAAGGCCTTGGACAAAATTCAACAGCCCTTCATAGTAAAAACTCTCAATAAACTAGGTATTGATGGGATGTATCTCAAAATAATCAGAGCTATTTATGACAAACCCACAGCCAATATCATACTGAATGGGCAAAAACTGAAGCATTCCCTTTGAAAACTGACACAAGACAGGGATGCCCTCCCTCACCATTCCTATTCAACATAGTGTTGGAAGTTCTGGCCAGGGCAATCAGGCAGGAGAAAGAAATAAAGGGTATTCATTTAGGAAAAGAGGAAGTCAAATGGTCCTTGTTTGTAGATGACATGATTGTATATTTAGAAAACCCCATCGTCTCAGCCCCAAATCTCCTTAAGCTGATAAGCAACTTCAGCAAAGTGTCAGGATACAAAGTCAATGTGCAAAAATCACAAGCATTCCTATACACCAATAACAGACAAACAGAGACCCAAATCATGAGTGAACTCCCATTCACAATAGCTTCAAAGAGAACAAAATTCCTAGGAATCCAACTTACAAGGGATGTGAAGGATCTTTTTAAGGAGAACTACAAACCACTGCTCAACGAAATAAAAGAGGACACAAACAAATGGAAGAATATTCCATGCTCATGGATAGGAAGAATCAATATCGTGAAAATGGCCATACTGCCCAAAGTAATTTATAGATTCAATGCCATCCCCATCAAGCTACCAATGACTTTCTTCACAGAATTGGAAAAAACTGAAGTTCATATGGAACCAAAAAAGAGCCTGTATTGCCAAGACAATCCTAAGCCAAAAGAACAAAGCTGGAGGCACCACACTACCTGACTTCAAACTGTACTACAAGGCTACGGTAACCAAAACAGCATGGTACTCATATCAAAACAGAGATATAGACCAATGGAAAAAGAACAGAGCCCTCAGAAATAATACCACACATAACCAACCATCTGATCTTTGACAAACCTGACAAAAACAAGAAATGGGAAAGGGATTCCCTGTTTAATAAATGGTGCTGGGAAAACTGGCTAGCCACATGTAGAAAGCTGTAACTGGATCCCTTCCTTACACCTTATACAAAAATTAATTCAAGATGGATTAAAGACTTAAATGTTAGACCTAAAACCATAAAAACCCTGGAAGAAAACCTAGGCAGTACTATTCAGGACCTAGGGATGGGCAAGGACTTCATGACTAAAACACCAAAAGTAATGGCAACAAAAGCCAAAATTGACAAATGGGATCTAATTAAACTAAAGAGCTTCTGCACAGCAAAAGAAACTACCATCAGAGTGAACAGGCAACCTACAGAATGGGAGAAAATTTTTACAATCTACCCATCTCTGACAAAGGGCTAATATCCAGAATCTACCAATAACTCAAACAAATTTACAAGAAAAAATCAAGCAACCCCTTAAAAAAGTGGGTGAAGGATGTGAACAGACACTTCTCAAAAGAATACATCTATGCAGCCAACAGACACGTGAAAAAATGCTCATCATCACTAACCATCAGAGAAGTGCAAATCAAAACCACAATGAGATACCATCTCACACCAGTTATAATGGCAATCATTAAAAAGTCAGGAAACAACAGGTGCTGGAGAGGATGTGGAGAAATAGGAACACTTTTACACTGTTGGTGGGACTGTAAACTAGTTCAACCATTGTGGAAGGCAGTGTGGCAATTCCTCAAGGATCTATAACTAGAAATACTGTTTGACCCAGCCATCCCATTACTGGGGATATACCCAAAGGATTATAAATCATGCTGCTATAAAGACACATGCACACGTATGTTTATTGCGGCACTATTCACAATAGCAAAGACTTGGAACCAACCCAGATGTCCATCAATGATAGACTGGTTTAAGAAAATGTGGCATGTATACACCATGGAATACTATGCAGCCATAAAAAAGGATGAGTTCAGGTCCTTTGTAGGACATGGATGAAGCTGGAAACCATCATTCTGAGCAAACTATCGCAAGGACAGAAAGCCAAACATCACATTTTCTCACTCACAGGTGGGAATTGAACAATGAGACCACTTCGACACAGGGTGGAGAACATCACACACCAGGACCTGTCATGGGGTGGGGCGGGGGAGGGATGGCATTAGGAGCTATACCTAATGTAAATTACGAGTTAATGGGTGCAGCACACCAACATGGCACATGTATACTTATGTAACAAACCTGCACGTTGTGCACATGTACCCTAGAACTTAAAGTATAATAATTTTAAAAAAATGTATAACATGAAAAATAAATAAAAGTAAAGCTTTTTTAGGCCGGGCGCGGTGGCTCATGCCTGTAATCCCAGCACTTTGGGAGGCCGAGGCGGACTGATCATGAGGTCAGGAAATCGAGACCATCCTGGCTAACATGGTGAAACCCCCATCTCTACTAAAAATACAAAAAAAAATTAGCAGGGCATGGTGGTGGGCGTCTGTAGTCCCAGCTACTCGGGAAACTGAGGCAGGAGAATGGAGTGAACCCAGGAGGCGGAGTTTGCAGTGAGCCGAGATTGAGATTTGAGACTCTGTCTCAAAAAAAAAAAAAGTAAAATTTTTTAATTAAATAAAACAGGAATTATTTCTTTGATAAAACCACCAAAGAAGGTTCTGTTCACTTATTTCACATCAAAAAAGAATTTGAGTATTAGACCAAGGAATATGTTAATGTCTTATGACTGTTAAATTATATCTATTTAACACCTTTATCTCTCTGAATTAATGATACTTGGTGTGAATATTCCAACAAAAGTAGAGCATCTAAGAGTATATTTTCCTCACAGATGGTTGAGCTCTTCTCACACCCTCTGTAGCCTTAATATATAGACTGTAAAGTATATTGTCATTTAAAAAAAAAAAGTGAAATAGGATATTTATATCAGGCTAATCAATTTGAATTTTGGGAAATGAACACACCAATTACACGTATTTTCCAAATCTTATATGCACAAGGGACTATGAATCATGTACTTCATTAAAGTGCAAGGCACATTACTATTGAATTTTTTCTGAATTCATGTTATATTATTATTATTAGTGTCAGGAGGTACTATTTAATTCAGAAAAAACAGCCTGGCCAACATGGTAAAATTTCATCTCTACTAAAAATACAAAAATTAGCTGGGTGTGGTAGCACATGCCTGTAATCCCAGCTACTTGGGAGGCTGAGGCATGAGAATAGCTTGAACCAAGAACACAGAGGTTGCCGTGAGCCAAGATCATGCCACTGCACTCCAGCCTGGGCAACAAGAGTGAGTCTCTGTCTCAAAAAAAAAAAAGAAAAGACAAGAGATAACAGACTTTTTTTTTAATCTTGTGATTTTACTAGCTTAGAAAATAATTTATATCATAATTGAAGCATAATTTTATTTAAAAAAATACATTTTGACTCTGTCCTTAGTGAATGGTGAGCAGAAAAGGTGTTTGCTAAAAATAGAGTTCACAGTCAGATATGTAGTAAACTTAAACATATTTGCAATATGTAAAGAATCCTCAGAACTCAATAATGAGAAAACATACAAACAACCCAATTCAAAATGAGAGAAGATTTGAACAGATACTTCAGCATAGAACATATATAGATGGCAGATAAGCACGGGCAAAGATGTTCATCATTAGTCATTAGGGAAATGCAAATTAATGCCACAATGAGATACCTGTACACATGTATTGGAGTGGCTAAAATAAAAAAGACTGACCATACTAAGTGTTGACAAAGATATAGAACAATGGAAACTGATACACTGTTAGTAGGAATGTAAAATGGTATAACCACTTTGGAAAACAGTTTGGCAGTTTCTTAAAAGTTAAACATACTTCTATCATATAGCCCAGCCATTCTACTCCTTAGTATTTACCTAAGAAAAATGAAACACTTCTTCATACAAAGACATTAATGTTCATAGCAACTTTATGTGTAATAGCCAAAAAATGGAAACAACTCAGGGTCCGTCAGCAAGTGAAAGGATAAATTATGGTACATGCATACAGTGGAATACCACTCAGCGTTAAAAAGGAATGAACTATTGATACATGCAACAACATGGATAGATTCAAAATCATTATGCTATATGAAAGAAGCTGGACAATAGTGAGCACATACTATATTATTCAATTTATATAAAAGTCTAGAAAATGCAAACTAAGTGACAGAAAGTAGATCAGTGGCTGACTGGGGATGGGGATGGGGGCTACAGAAGGGCATGAAGATACTTTTGAGCATGATGGATGTGTTCATTATCTTGATCACAGTAATGGTTTTATGGTTGTAAATATATGTCAAAACTTATCAAATTGTACATTTTAAATATTTGCAGCTTATTGTATGTAATTATACCTCAGTAAAGCTTTTTGGAGAAAACAAAAAAATATATATTCAGAGTCTATCTCTCTTTCACCCTTTTTATTATTTCCAACTGGTTTCATCCACCATCATCTTTCACCTGGATTACTGCAAAAGCCTCCTGACTGGTCTTCCTGCTTTTTTTTTTTAAAAAAAAAAAAAAAACCCTCATCTCCTTCCAATCTATTCTCGGCACAGCCACTAATGTTGCTTTAAAGTTGAGGGTTGAAGGCTGGGCATGGTGGCTCACGCCTGTAATCCCAGCACTTTGGGAGTCCAAGGCGGGCAGATCAGGAGGCCAAGAGATCAAGACCATCCTGCCCAACATGGTGAAACCCCGTCTCTACTAAAAATACAAAAATTAGCTGGATGTGGTGGTGTGCACCTGTAGTCCCAGCTGCTCGGGAGGCTGAGGCAGGAGATTTCGCTTGAACCTGGGAAGCGGAGGTTGCAGTGAGCCGAGACTGTGCCACTGCATTCCAGCCTGGCGACAGAGCCAGACTCCACCTAAAAAAATAAGATAAAATAAAAGTTGAGGGTTGAAAATTTACCTATTAGTTCTCTAATTGCTCTGACTTGGACATCTTGTACTATGTTGAGTAAAAGTGAGGGAAAAAAAGAAAAATTACCTATTGAATACAGTGTTCACTATTTGAGTGATGGGTATACTAGAAGCCCAAACCTTACCATTATGCAATATAACCATGTAGCAAACCTGCATGTGTAACCCCAGAATCTATAAAAATAAAGTCAGATCATGTCACTCTAGCTCAAGACCCTCCACTGGCTTCCTCTCCTACTCAGAATAAAAGCCAAAGGCCCGCATGGCCTACCCAGCCTTGTCATCTCTCTAATCTGATCCACTATTCTCCTTGACCCCTTCACATCACTTCACATACATTAGTCTCCTGGCTACTTGTTGAAAATTCCAGACATACTCCGTCCCTTGGGCCTTTGCATTGGTTATTTTCTCTGCCTAGACCACTCCCTCACCTCTTCTAAATGTCACTTTCTCAATTGGGCCTACTTTGACCACCCAATTTGTTTTTGTTTTTTAGAAATGAGGTCATGCTCTGTTGCCCAGGCTGGAGTGCAGTTGCAGTCATGGCTCACTGCAGCCCTGACCTCATGGGTTGAAGCAATCCTCAGCCTCCCGAGTAGCTGGGATGACAGGTGCATGCCACCACACCTGGCTAATTTTTTAATTTTTTCATAGAGACAGGTTCTTGCTAGATCTTGAACTCCTGGCCTCAAGTGATCCTCTCATCTCAGCCTCTCAAAGTGCTGGGATTACAGACATGAGCCACCACACCCAGCCAACCACCCTATTTTAAATTTCAATGTACCCAATCCCTCCTACCTGCTTCACTTTTTTGCGTTATTCCATAGTACTTTTGACATACTCTATAATTTACCTTTTTTGTGTTTTCTCACCTTCTTGCACTAGAATATGATCTACATGAGGGCTGGAATCTTTGTTGGTTTTCCTTGTGTATGCCAAATGCATAGGACAATGCATGGCATATAATCAGCTCTTGAAATATTTGTGAAATTAATGAGTACTTATAGCATATGAATCCTCAAGATACATTGGCAAATTAGAGTAGGACCAAAGTGAGGAGAAGAGTAAGAAGAGGTTTAAAATATACATGACGGGCCAGTCACAGTGGCTCACATCTGTAATCCCAGCACTTTGGGAGGCCAAGGTGGGAGGAACCCACGTGAGTCCAGGAGTTCAAGACCAGCCTGGGCAACATGGCAAAACCCCATCTCTACAAAATATACAAAACTTAACCAGGCATGGTGGCACTTGCCTGTAGTCCCAGCTACTCGGGAGGCTGAGGTGGGAGGATTGCCTGAGCCAAGGAGGTTGAGGCGGTGGTGAGCCAGGATCTCACCACTGCACTCCAGCCTAGGTGACAGAATGAGACCCTGTCTCTAAAAATATATAAATAAATAATGGGGGATTCATTTATTTTTGAAACAGGGTCTTATGCTGTCACCTAAGCTGCAGTACAGTGGTGAGATCCTTGCTCACCACAGCCTCAGCCTCCCAGGCTCCAACAGTCTTCTGCCTCAGCCTCCCAAAGTGCTGGGATTACAGGTGTGAGCCACCACACCTGGCTTGCAGTGAGCTATGATCAGACCACTACACTGCAGCCTGGGCAACAGAGGAAGACCCTGTCTCAAAAAAACAAACAAAAAAATAAAATAAGTGTGTCCTAATTAGAAGAGTCTGTAATTGTTATAGTCCATGACAATGTAGAATGCTGAATCAGTTGTGGAATTGATTTTTCAAATGCTTGTTTTACCTGGCAAATACATCAAAGGTAACTTGAGGCCAGGCACAGTGCCTCACACCTGTAAATCCCAGCATTCTGGGAGGCCAAGGCGGAAGGATCGCTTGAGCTCAGGAGTTTCAGACCAACCTGGGAAACATAGCAATACTCCTTCTCTATTAAAAAACAAAAAAGATTAGCCAGGCATGGTGCACTTATATCCCAGCTACTCAGGAGGCTGAGGTGGGAGGATCACTTTGAGCCCAGGGGTTCAAGGTTGCAGTGAGGTATGATTGTGCCATTGCACTCCAGCCTGGGCGACAGAGTAAAACCCTGTCTCAAAAAAAAAAGTAACAATGCCTTTATAATAATTACGATTTGTTATTTTAGCCATATGTATGAAATTTATGTGACCTATTATTTCAGCCCTTTATTGCTGAAAATGAAATATTATTTTATTACTATCAGTTTAACCTTAATGTCCCTCATTTCAGATTGCTTACCAGTATCATGGAATAAAATCTCCAATCTAAAATTCAATCTGAGTTTTCTATTTAAGAATTTTAGCTTTATTATTTGTTTTAGATTAAGCTTCTGCACTTTTGTAAACAGTTATATATGTTCATTATCTTTCATCTTACATAGGAGCGGGATCGTTATGCCTACAAGATTCATCTTCCAGAAACAGTAGAGCAGCTGAGGAAATTCAACGCAAGGAGGAAACTAAAGGTAAATTAAACAAATCAGCAAAAAAGCCAAGCAGATATAGTTAATGATCATGTTTTTATTCTGTTTTGGTGCCCATAAATATGTACTAATGCTGGCCATTGTTTTTGTTATAGCTAAATTCTCATTTCCAAAAATTACCACCACTTCAATAAGATTTTGGCTTTTTAAATTTTTTTTTTTTTTTTTTTGAGACGGAGTCTCGCTCTGTCTCCCGGGCTGAGTGCAGTGGCCGGATCTCAGCTCACTGCAAGCTCCGCCTCCCGGGTTTACGCCATTCTCCTGCCTCAGCCTCCCGAGTAGCTGGGACTACAGGCGCCCGCCACCTCGCCCGGCTAGTTTTTTGTATTTTTTAGTAGAGACGGGGTTTCACCGGGTTAGCCAGGATGGTCTTGATCTCCTGACCTCGTGATCCGCCCGTCTCGGCCTCCCAAAGTGCTGGGATTACAGGCTTGAGCCACCGCGCCCGGCCGGCTTTTTAAATTATTTAAGGTAGTATGTCAGTATGAGTCTAAACAATAAATTATAATAGAAGATTAGTTGTATTTTAGATTTGTCTTAAATTTATAGCAGAGATATATTATTATCCATTATTATTGAATATAAATCTAGACCATGTTTTTTAAAACTTAAATATTTTGACAAATGTATGTTTATTTCAATGGAAATAACTTTGAATTAGAATTGGAACTAGGGGCCGGGTGCAGTGGCTTATGCCTGTAATCCCAGCACTTTGGGAGGCCGAGGTGGGTGGATTGCCTGAGGTCAGGAGTTCGAGACCAGCCTGGCTAACATGGTGAAACCCCGTCTCTACTAAAAATACAAAAATTAGCCTGGCGTGGTGGCGGGCACCTGTAATTAATCCCAGCTACTCAGGAGGCTGAGGCAGGAGAATAGCTTGAACTCGGGAGGTGGAGGTTGCAGTGAGCTGAGATAGTGCCATTGCACTCCAGCCTGGGCAACAAGAGCGAGACTTCATCTCAAAAAAAAAAAAAAAAAGAATTGGAACTAAGATTGAACAACTATCAGAAAGCAATAAATAAAATCTTACACTACCTTGATCTACTAGAAAATATTTACAGCTCAGATCACTTTTCTCACCTTCTTTATTCTTCCCAGGTGTCTTTCTCCCTCTTACCACTCTCCCTATCCTCCACCTCACAGAAAAAAAAAAAAAAAAAAGAAGAAGAAAAGAAAACTGGTAATCACCCCATATGGGGAGTCCATTTGACTTTAAAAGGTTCTGAAAAAGACCAAACATAAAATAATGGAATCTTTTCAGCACTGAGAGAAAATGCTATGAGAGAGCCAACCCTCCAGAGTAACAAAGAAAAATTGATTATCTTAACTTCTTAAAATTAATTTATGTTTGACTTACTTTTGATACTGAAAAATGTTAACTGTTCTCTAAGTGGTTGATTGGATAGTAGTCTTCCTTAGTCACATGACTCCTGCCAACTATAAAACTTTTCTTCTTAAGTATTTTCAGATAAGGGCCGGGCTCGGTGGCTCAAGCCTGTAATCCCAGCACTTTGGCAGGCCGCGATGGGCGGATCACGAGGTCAGGAGACCAAGACCATCCTGGCTAACCCGGTGAAACCCCGTCTCTACTAAAAAATACAAAAAAAAACTAGCCAGATGAGGTGGCGGGCGCCTGTAGTCCCAGCTACTCGGGAGGCTGAGGCAGGAGAATGGCATAAACCTGGGAGGCAGAGCTTGCAGTGAGCTGAGATCTGGCCACTGCACTCCAGCCTAGGCAACAGAGGGAGACTCCGTCTCAAAAAAAAAAAAAAAAAGTATTTTCAGATATCCCATAAATTCTAATAATACTATGAATTTATTTTTCAACCCCTGAAGTTAGTGAATTATTACGTGTAACTCTAGACTTATAAAAACATTTATATGAATTTTGAGGAAACTATTAGGCCTCAATATTATCCTATAGACCTGAAACTTTTAACATGGTACCCACTAGCCACATGCAGCTATTTAAATGTAAATTAATTAAAATTAAATGAAAGGTCAGTTTCCCAGTCACACTAGCACATTTCAAGTGCTCAATAACCACAACCACATTTGGCTAGTAGCTACTCTGTTAGACAGCACAGATGTAGGTCATTTCCATCATTACAGAAGGGTCTATTCAACCGTGCTCCTATAGAACAAGGGAAATATTAACGTATCATTGTTGGTGTTGATTATTCCCATTTTAGCCTTTCTCCTCACTGATTTTGCAGTCAAGGGTTCAAACTGACTCTTCTCTATTTGCTTTAACAGTGGTTGGCCAAAATAATTATTAATGATAAGCCATTATTGAGATGGTACTCGAGGAAGTTTCCCAAAACTTTTATTCTTTTTGCCTTGATATCCACCTAAACCTGTGTAGCCTACAAATAAAAAACTCTTATTTTCCGTGGTGAAATTTGGTCAACTGTTTTTGAAGTTAGTTTCCTCCCCAAAGGAACTATTATTATACTTTTTTGTCAACTCTTCTGTAAGTCCTTCTAAACCTAATGCTGCTTTGGCCTCATGTGACATTACACTGTATGGGGTTGAACCTTTCATTGCCCTAATACAGACATTTCACCAGAGGGCTTGGGCTTGCCCCATCACAAGAAACACATGCTGTACTTCTCCCAGGGCCACAGAATCAGACTTGGGCCTAAAATAGCCAAAGTGGTGACTAAGATTCGTTTGGACAGGGCCAAGCTGTCAAAACAGAGGGGTCATGTGGATTTACCACATCCCTTTGCAGGGCTATTTAAAGTTTTAAGACCCACCAAACAACCTAGAACTAGGAGCATCAGCAGGGTCATTAGTGAACGTGCTTGGCTTCTGATAAGGCTGTATTCTTTTGAGTAGTTGAGCCACTTTGTTAAAACATGTTACACCTACCATCCTCAAGGAACTAATTCTCATTCTGCCTCTTCAGTGGACTTCTAGAACAGAGATTGCAACTTTCTTGGCTTTCAGAGTTCACCACACACTTTATTTTCACACAACTAGGTGCTCATCCTACCCAGACACTATTCTTAACCTCCTCAATGGTGGGTGACAGTTGAATTTGTAATGACTCCCTTGGAAGTGCTTAAAAGGAAGTTCACAGAAAGCATTAGAAAATTACTTTTGTGGCCAGGCACAGTGGCTCACACCTGTAATCCTAGTACTTTTGGAGGCCAACGCGGGCAAATCGCTTGAGCTCAGGAGTTCGAGACCAGCCTGGGCAACATGGTGAAACCCCATCTCTACAAAGTATACAGAAATTAACCAGGTGTGGTGGCCGTGCATGCCTGTAATCCCAGCTACTTGGGGGCCTGAGGCAAGAGGATCGCTTGAGCCTGGGAGGTGGAGGTTGCAGTGAGCCAAGATCGCACCACTGCACTCCAGCCTGGGTGACAAAGTGAGACCTTGTCTCAAAAAAAAAAAGAAAAGAAGAAGAAAATTACTTTGGTAACTTAGTCATGATGGAATGATGATAGAAAAATGTATTTTCCCCATTTTGGTTACCACACGTTTCATGTGTCAAGTTTTTTCCTCCTAATTCATACTAAGCTCTGGAATTGTAATACTTCAGTTAAAAAAAAAATCCTCTAGATAACAATACTTTCTTTAATAAACTACATAGTTCTGAGCACAGAACTGAATATGAGGATCATATTTTCTCAAACTGAATATTAGGATACATGAGACAGACTGCATGATCTCCAGGCTCTGTGGAAAATCTGTGCTCTGTGGTCTGGGGCTCTTAAGGAGGCACACCTGTACTCTAACCCTGGCTGTCATCTACTGAAGGAGGTACTAAGGAAAGTGGTAACTGTGGGTATCTGAAGATGTCTATCCAGAGAAGACACAGGAGGGAATGTATTCTGAAGTCATCCCCATTGCTGCTTCAATTATTTCTACCCCTAGAAAGCAAATTCCCCACAGTAAAGTATGCTGAAGAAATTCTATACAAATAGAAGCAATATTCTATGTTAGGGTAAGTTTATTGCAGTCCATTTAAGAGATGGTGAGTTGAGTCCACGTGATTCAGTTAAGAGGATAAAATCATTTATTTCCTATATACAGAAAGCAAGGATTTCGAATAACTTTCTACAGTTTTTCTTTATTATTATTGTTTTTTTGTTTGTTTGTTTGTTTTTGAGACAGAGTCTCACTCCGTCGCCTAGGCTGGAATGCAGTGGTGTAATCTCGGCTCACTGTAGCCTCCGCCTACCAGGTTCAAGCGATTACCCTGCCTCAGCTTCCCAAGTAGCTGGGACTACAGGCACCACCACATCCAGCTAATTTTTGTATTTTTAGTAGAGATGGGATTTCACCATATTGGCCAGGCTGGTTTTGTACTCCTGACCTCAAGTGATCTGCCCACCTCAGTACCCCACAAAGTGCTGGGATTACAGGCATAAGCCACCGCGCCCGGCCTTTATTAATTTTGCAAATTGCAAAAGTATTCTCTGACTTACTGATTGGTCTCTTGTGTTCCTGAACTGTGCATAACTACAAAAGGTTTGTTTAAGAGTGCCATTTTCTAGTACTGTATAGAGCTGTACTATCCAGTACAGTAGTAAATAGCCATATGTAACTATTTACATTTCAATGTTAATAAATTAATATTAAATAAAATGTAAAATTTGGTTGCTCCGTTGTGCTAGCCACCTTTCAAATGCTCAATACCTCGTGTGGCTGATGGCTACTGTATTAGGCAGCACAGGTTTAGAAAATTTCCTTCATCACAGATAGTTCTATGGTACGGTATTGCTATGGAGTCTTGGTACCTGCAGAGAAATGCTTATACACTAAGCAGCACTTTTTGACAGGTCAACCAGGAAGCTATAATAGATACTTTTTGGCAGTCTTCTTTCTGTTAATTCAACAAAAACTAACTTAAAGATTTATCAAAGACCTTTGTGCCTTAATGAAACCCAGCATTTACATACAGTCCTCTCTGTAGTAAGGGTTTGTACAAAGGCAGTAAATTGAGATAGCAATCGTTGTGGGCTTCTGCTAATCGGAGCATTAAATCTAGTATCGAAAAGATAACCTTTGAGCCCGAGCAACATAAGGAGACCCCGGCTCTACAAAAAATAAAAAATTAGCTGGGTGTGGTTGCACACACCTGTGGTCCCAGCTACTTGGAAGGCTGAGATGGGAGGATCACTTGAGCCTGGGAGGTCAAGGCTGCAGTGAGCTGTGATCCCACCACTGCACTCCAGCCTAAGTGACAGAGTAAGACTCTGTCTCAAAAATAAGCGGGGTGGGGACCTTAATTCTAAAAACTGAAAACTGTTATTCTGGTATGAACAGTTCCACAAATATTCTGGTATGAACAGTTCCAAAAATAATAAGTGATTTTGATCTTATATATTGATTTTACAAATCAGTTAATTTGTGATTTTTTTTTTTAAGAAATACAGGCCGGGCACGGTGGCTCAAGCCTGTAATCCCAGCACTTTGGGAGGCCGAGACGGGCGGATTACGAGGTCAGGAGATCGAGACCATCCTGGCTAACCCGGTGAAACCCCGTCTCTACTAAAAAATACAAAAAAAAAACTAGCCGGGCGAGGTGGCGGGCGCCTGTAGTCCCAGCTACTTGGGAGGCTGAGGCAGGAGAATGGCGTAAACCCGGGAGGCGGAGCTTGCAGTGAGCTGAGATCTGGCCACTGTACTCCAGCCTGGGCGACAGAGTGAGACTCCGCCTCAAAAAAAAAAAAAAAAAAGAAATACATATATAGGCCGGACGCAGTAGTTCACGTCTATAATCCAGCACTTTGGGAGGTTGAGGCGGGCAGATCACCTGAGGTCGGGAGTTTGAGACCAGCCTGACCAACATGGAGAAACGCCATCTCTACTGAAAAAAATACAAAATTAGCCAGGCATGGTGGCACATGTTTGTAATCCCAGCTACTCGAGAGGCTGAGACAGGAGAATTGCTTGAACCTGGTAGGTGGAGGTTGTGGTGAGCCAAGTTTGCACCATTGCACTCCAGCCTGGGCAACAAGAACGAAATTCCGTCTCAAAAAAAAAAAAAAAAGAAAAGAAAAGAAATACATATATAGATATATGTTGTTTTTTCTTTTTTAATTGAGACAGGGTCTCACTCTTGCCCAGGCTGGTCTCAAACTCCTGGACTGAAGCAGTCCTCCCACCTTGGCCTCCCAAAGTGCTGGGATTACAAATATGAGCCACCATGTCCAACCAGTTTATGATTCTGAAATGTAGAATTTATTACTTCCTGTTGGGCAATAGATTTTGAAAATTATGTACATTTAAGACCATCTTTATAAAATACTTTTACATAGACCCAAAAGAATTTCTAAGATATCTATTCCGTGCAATTACTCTTAAATATAGCCATAGCTAGTACACTTACAAGTGTCATTTTTCATTTTCTCTAGAGAAAATACTGCAACCTCTTTTAGTCATACATTCTGACTGAATATTATGAAATTCCAGGTTATACCAACCTATGTTTAGGTTATGTTTGAGTATTATATATGTATAGACTATGCAGACTAAATGAATGATAACTTTGGTTGTGATTATATGGACACGTATCAAAAGTTCTGATTTAATTAATCATCTCACCTAATTATCATCTAGGACCTAATTCTTAAGTATAATCAACCCAAATTATTTAACATCTCTACCTTGAAATGATTTTCTTGACTTTTGCTCTTCTCTGTTCAGCCTCAACCTCTCCAAATTCTCCACCCTTTTTAAGGCTTTTGAGTTCAGTCGTCTGAATTCTAATAGGATGATTATCTTTCGAATTTTTTTGTCACATTCCTATTAGTATGTTCTGGTGATACACTTTCCCTCCTCAGTATATTTCCCTGTTCACTCAGGAATATGACTATATATTACCTTGTTATTTAGGTATAAAGCCAATTATGCTGTATCTGATACTTGTATATTTCGTATTTAGATGTTTTAAAATGTACCCTCCTGCCATGACTGTGTATTACCTTGTTATTTAGGTACAAAACCAATTATTTTATATCCAATACTTGTGTATTTTGTATTTAGTGTTTAAAAATGTACCCTTCTGCCATTGTGCCTATCAAACTTCATGATGCATGTTTCTGAGCTCAGGAAATACCAAAAAGGGAGTATTCAGTTTTTGGCTTTTGTCTTCAGGTCAGCAATACATCTTTGTTCAGCTCTTGTGTTCCTCAATATCTTTGTTCCCCCCTTAAGTGCATTCAGTAGTTTAACTTAGCAGAAATCTGACCTAACCATTTTCTTGTTTTCCACTTCCTTAAATGCCACACAGAATCATCTAGCCAGAAGCATTCCATTCTGATGTTTGACATATTGACATTTCAAGAAAACTATAATTATGATTAAGAATTCTTTCTGGTTCTTAACTACAAATTAAAAACTTTTGGTGCTCTTTTTCTCTGAATTTATAATCTGCCTTCTCCTTTCTAGGTTAATTTGCTTGATAGAAAAGTACTTTAATATTATTTATCTTAACAGATTGTGAATAGTCTAATTAACTCAAAAGTATTGTGTTTTACCTTTAAAAGATACTAAATTATACCTTCTAAATTAAAGCAGGTAGAAAACTTCTTTGTCAAGGGTTTAATAAACCAGAAAGTTTGAAGAACTACTTGTATAAAATCTGATTTTTTTATTGTTGTATTACATTATTGCTATTGATGAGCAATATTACATTATTGCCAACCCCTGTATTACATTATTGCTCATCAGTAGCTCATCAGTAGCAATAATGTAATATAGGGGTTGGCAAACTATGACCTGGGAGTCAAATCCAACCCACTGCCTATTCTTGTATATAAAGTTTTATTAGAACACAGCAAAGTACATTAATTTGCATATTGTCTATGGCTGCTTTCACACTACAATGCAGGAATTGAGTAGTTGCAAAAGAGACCATATGACTTTTAGAGCCTAAAATACTTACTGTCTGGTTATTTACAAAAAAAAAAATTGCTGACCCCTAGTATAGTAGAAATCCTTGAACTGGGGAGAGTAGTCATTGGATGTCAATTATGTCTACTCTTCATTGTGTCTCTAAGTTGACAGAGACCTTAACAGGTTGCTAAGCCTCCCTGGACCTCAGTTTTCTCATCCGCAAAATGAGTCTCTTAGAATGAATAATCTCTAAGGTTGATTCTCAAACTCTAATAAAATTCTATGAATCCATAACCTATTTCAGAATGATGTTGCTGTTTTACATAATAGCTTGCATTGAATATTTAAACCACCTATAGTCACTGGGTTCAGACAACTAAATATTAGGTAGGGCGCCATGGCTTACACCTGTAATCCCAGCACTTTGGGAGGCTGAGGCCGGAAGAGTGCTCGAGCCCCAGAGTTTGAGACCAGCCTGGGCAATATAGTGAGACTCAGTTTCTATTATTTAAAAAAAAAAACTACATAAATAAGACAGATAAATTTAAAACATGCTACTATTGTTTCAAAAGCATTTACATCTCAGGGCTCTTTTAAATAGTGTTTTCCTAGTAGTATAGGTTTTTTTTTTTTTTTTTTTTTTTTTTTTAGCATGAATCTTCTTTATTGTCCTGATTTGTCTTCTTTGTTGGTTTTTATTTGCGGGGAGGGGCAGCTGAGCCAAAGGGGTCAGAAATTCTGCCATTTGGCTCCACCACATGGCATTCTGGTTTTGGTTTCTGTGTAGTTTTGGGTCTTTCTATGCTGGTTGTATTTATATTAAACCCCTGGTTAGTATATACTTGTGTCTGTGCTATCTTGCCCTAGCTTAGAGTTTGTCTTATACTGGTAGAGTGAATAGCTGCTACGGGGCAAGTACTTCCTCATATCAGCGCTTTGAATGCATCTTGTGCTGCACTGTAGGGTATTATAAATATATATCCAGGCCGGGCGTGTTGGCTTTTGCCCGTAGTCCCAGCACTTTGGGAGGCTGAGATGGGTGGATCACCTGAGGTCAAGGGTTCGAGACCAGCCTGGCCAGCATGGAGAAACCCTGTTTCTACTAAAAATACAAAAATTAGCCTGGCGTGGTGACGGACACCTGTAATCCCAGCTACTTGGGAGGCTGAGGCAGGAGAATCACTTGAAACCCAGGAGGCGAAGATTGCAGTGAGCCGAGATCATGCCATTGCACTCGAGCCTGGGCAACAGGAACAAAATCCTGTCTCAAAAAAAAAAAAAAAAAAAAATTCATATCCAGCCAGGCAGCTGGGATTGAATTGAAAAATTCATATCAATCCCAGCATTTTGGGAGGCCAAGGCAGGAGGATCACTTGAGTCCAGCAGTTCAAGACCAGCTTGGTCAACATAGTGAAACTCTTGGTCTCTACCAAAAAAATAAAATCACAAAAATTAGTCGAGCATGGTGGCACATGCCAAGTCTCGGCTACCAGGCAGGCTGAGGTGGATCACTTGAGCCCGGGAGGTCAAGGATGCAGTGAGCCATGATCAACCCACTGCACTCCAGCCTGGGTGACAGAGTGAGATCCTATCTCAAAAAAATGTTTTTTGGCCAGGTGTGGTGGCTCGTGCCTGTAATCCCAGCACTTTGGGAAGCAGAGGCAGGTGGATCATTTGAGTCCAGGAGTTGTAGACCAGCCTGGGCAACACAGACCCCTGTTTCTACCAAAAAAATTTTAAAATTAGCCTGGTGTGGTAGTGCACACCTGTAGTCCCAGCTATTCCAGAGGCTGAGGTGGAAGGACACCCTGAGCTGGGGCACATTGAGGCTGCAGTGAGCCATGATCAAGCCAGTGCACTCCAGCCTGGATGACAGCAAAACCCTGTCTTTTAAAAAAATAATTAATATCTTCTCTGGGGATGCAGCTCAATAAGCAAGACTCTTGCCTGGTGAGGACCTGTCTTGAGATTCAATTCATTCCCTCAGTCACTGTCATCCCCAGTCTCCTCCTCTTCTTCCTGAGCCATGGAGTCTTCTCCCTCTTCCCTCAGTCCTGCGAAGAAGTCATCAGTGCTCCAAGTCTTGCTGCTCAGAGCCCGCAGTGGTCCTCCCTTTTTTTTGCGCCGACGTTAGTCATCCACCACCACAGCTCGCAGCTGGGCCATGTCCCAAAACTTGAGGCGCTGGTCATGGCCACTACTGGCCAGGAAGCGGCCACAGTGGGAAAGGGCCAGCTCCTCCACAGGCTCCCCAGGGTGCTGGCCCACACTGCCCACCACTCGGTTCGGTAGGATGTTCACAGCCCTGATGACTCCATTGGTGGAGCCAGTACACAGCAGACTCTCAGTGACTGGAACCATGCAGTCGATAGATTCAGCTCTCACGGCAAAGCGGTCACTTGTGGCCCCAAAGCCATTCCAGTTGAAGAGGTAGATGGTACCTTCACTGGAGCCACAGGCCACCTTCTTCCCACATTTCATGAGGGTGACAGAGGTCAGATCCCCAGACTGAGGCTCTGAGAGCAGCTCAAACCGACGCCTCTTAACGTTGAAGACGCCAAGGCAGCCATCCCCACTGGCTGTCAGCAGCAGCTTCTTGGCTGGATCCAGAGCCATGTCTGCGATGTACTCTTCATGTTGCCTCATATCCATTTAGGGGCCTTCCTTCCGCTGGTCCCAGAGACGGATACCACCCGTGTCATCCCCAGTGGCCAGAACATTCTCATCCACCAGCAGAAGACTGTTGATGGGGGCACCATGAGCCTTGGAAACACGTCTTTCTAGTCGCCCCTGCTCCACATCTAGAACATGGATGGCTTTGTCCTTGGAGACAGTAACAAGCTTCTGCCCATCTTCAGAGAAGGCCATAGCTCGGCAGGCCTTGAGATGGTGACCCGATGACCAGAGCTCCTTGGTTTCTCCCTCTTGGCAAGAGTAGGAAAAGACGAACACGTCCCCGTCCACGTCCCCTGCAGCCAGTAGGTCACGGGCCGGATGGAACGCCAGCCACTGGCCGGAGCTTCCAGCACGATGTCTTCCGGAGTGTCCCGGATCCGGGTCGGGGCTTCTATGGAGTCTGGGTCGTCCTCGTCGCTCCCATCCTCAGCGGGCCTCTCCTCACAAGTGCGGTCCATGCTGAGGACTACGAGCCGCACCGCCGCAGGGCAGTCAGCATCGGAACCACCCACACCACGGGCGGAGTAGCCTGGGACTTAGTATAGGTATTTATTATAGATCTTTGACTATAGCAGTAGCAAGAACAGCCTTGAAGCATATAACTAACATCTTAAGAAATACAGTTGTACTTCATTTGAAAATAAAAATAAAGCATCTCTAAAAGCCTAGTTTCAGTGTGTGGGAAACGTGATTTCATATATAAAAATTCCATTCCCCCCCAGCTTTTAGGAAACATGTATAATACGTAAAGTGAAATAAGTTTCTATAGAAAGAAGAACTCAACATTGACTACTGTTTTTTCAACATGGCAACTATAATTCTGCATAAGAACCTTTCATGCGTAACTTTAGACTTTTGGAAATCTCAAAAGTTACCTGGAATGTTAACATCAGTATCACCTCTCTCTTTTTGCTCTTCCCTTTCTACAGTAAGTAAACTTTGTGGAAATATATTTTATTAATGTTTTCTGGCCAGGCACAGTGGCTCACACCTGTAATCCCAGCACTTTGGGAGGCCGAGGCAGGTGGATCGCTTGAGAGCAGGAGTTCAAGACCAACCTGGGCAACATGGTGAAACCCCATCTCTACAAAAAAATACAGTTAGCCAGGCATGGTGGCACAGGCCTGTAGTCCCAGCTACTTGGGAGACTGAGCTGGGAGGATCGCTTGAGCCTGAGAGGTTGAGACTGCAGAGAGCCGAGATTATGCCACTGCACTCCAGCCTGGGCAACAGAGCGAGGCACTGTCTCAAAAAAATAGTAATAATGTTCTCATATTAGCAGATACCTAACCACACACAAGTTTTATCTTTCCAGAAAAATTCAAGAGTTAATATTTAAAATGTAGACTTAGACTACTTAGGTGATTTGATAAACTAACTGAGTGATTCTACATAGACCAGCAAAAGGCTGTGCTCACGTTCTAGTTCTTTATTAGCAGAATTAGTAATGATATACACTTACAAAATGCTTTACAATTTGCAAAGCACTTTCATGAATACATTATGACTTTTGCCAATCCTGTAAGATAAGTCCGTTTTAATATTCTTTTTTTTTCTTTTTCTTTTTTTTTTTTTTTTGAGACGGAGTTTCGCTTTTGTTGCCCAGGCTGGAGTGCAATGGCACGATCTTGGCTCACCGCAACCTCTGCCTCCCAGGTTCAAGCGATTCTCCTGCCTCAGCCTCCCAAGTAGCTGGGATTACAGGCATGCGCCACCACGCCTGGCTAACTTTTTGTATTTTTAGTAGAGACAGGATTTCTCCATGTTGGTCAGGCTGATCTCAAACTCCTGACCTCAGGCGATCCACCCGCCTCGGCCTCCCAAAGTGCTGGGATTACAGGCATGAGCCACTGCGCCTGGCCCGTTTTCATATTCTTACTTTACAGATAAGAAAGCCTAGAGAGGTTAAATGATTTACTCCCAAATACCACATGTTCTCCCCTGTAAGTGGGAAGTAAGCTGTGGGTACACAGAGGCATGCAGAGTAGTATAATGGACACTAGAGACTCAGAATGGGGGAGGGTGGAGGGGCAAGGGATAGAAAATCACCTGTTGGGTACACCATACACTACTCAGAAGACAGATTCACTGAAAGCCCACACTTGACTACTGTGCTGTTTATCCATGTAACCAAAAACCACTTGTACCCTTAAAGCTGTTTAAATAAAAAATAATAATAAATATGATTTACTGAAGCAGTAACTCCCAACATTTTTCCACTGAACAGTCCTAAGGGATATCATGCACTCAAATGGCAGTGATTTCCAACTAGGAATGAGGGGAGGCTATGCATATAGCTTAAAAGAGTCATATGTAGTTGATTCTGTTGTGTGGCCTGATGGATAATTACTATACAAAAGTAACACATTGTCATTGTTAAAACTAAAAGAGGGAAAAAAGATTTTAAAAAGAAAAATGACTCATAATCCTACCACCCAGGGATAATTAATGCTATTAACATTCTGGTGTATATGCAGTCTTTTATATCCATATTAACTTTTTTACCCAAAAATGAGATTATAATATACATTGATTTTAAACCTTTTTCATGTAATTAATCACAGACATCTTTTCATTCCACTAAACACCCTTCTACAACATCAATTTATAATAACTGCAGAATATTCCATTCTGTGTTGCATGTTTGAATTCAAGATGTAAGTGATTTCATATACTTTTCCAATTCCCAATTAGTGTTATTCTGGTATATGCATATGTAATTTATTTAAAGGAACCTGAAATAATTTAAAAGCTACCTCTCTTCTAGCCATCATCTCCTATATATTTGACTTCATGGATAATCCTTAAGATAGATAATTTGTTAAATAACTTATTTATATTTGTGTATTTGTTTTAATAATCTATTTTTTCATCTCTTTGCTTTAGGGTGCAGTACTAGCCGCTGTGTCAAGTCACAAATTCAACTCATTCTATGGGGATCCCCCTGAAGAGTTACCAGATTTCTCCGAAGACCCTACCTCCTCAGGTAATTGGATAATTCACTTATTCACCTGTGTGAGTCATTTGGTATTTACATCCATTCTTTCCTATTGTGAATAAACTTTTTCTGTGCATTTAGTTAAATCCTCCAATGGATTCTAAGGAAGTTTGTCAGCAACCAAATCCTGTCTACATGTGTCTTGTTCCTTTTCATTTTAATACCAAAGTTGCTTTCTCCTATGGCTCCAAAACCAACATTTCACTTTTTTTTCTTTTTACCTCAGTAATACTTCCTCCCCTTTCCACACTCTTGACCCAGCATTGCACTCCATCCAATCTGACATCCTAGTCAGTCTTTTGGGATCTTTCTGATTACCTTCTCTCTCAACAAAAACTTCTGATATAAGCTTTTCCCCAGGTCAGTTGTATTAGATCAGACTGTGGAGCAGCACTGCTTTGAATGGAATCTTTCAATGTAGAGCTGTCCTGTGAATTATCTCCTGAAACAGTTACCAAGTTCTTCTCCATATATAAAAATCTGTAACACGGCCAGGCATGGTGGCTCATGCCTGTAATCCCAGCACTTTGGGAGGCCAAGGCAGGCAGATCACCTCAGGTCAGGAGTTCGAGACCAGCCTGGCCAACATGGCAAAACCCCGTCTCTGCAAAAATACAAAATAAATAAATAAATAATAATTAGCCAGGCATGGTGGCCTGCGCCTGTAGTCCCAACTACTTGGGAGGCTGAGGCAGGAGAATCACTTGAACCCGGGAGGCGGAGTTGCAGTGATCCGTGATCCGAGAGCACGACACTGCACTACAGCATGGGTGATAATGCAAGACTCCGTCTCAAAAAAAAAAAAAAAATCTGTGACACATGCATACAAGTATCCAAGGTGGAAGAAAATAGAAGAGTTATTTGTTTTGATGAACTGTATATAGGTACCCCTGAAACAACCTGCCAGTGTTCACAAAATCATTTTATAAGCCAGTGCAGTGGTGTGTGTGTGTAGTCATAGCTACTCAGGAGACTGAGGCACCCGGCTCAGGAGGATCACCTGAGCTCAGGAGTTTGAAGATGCAGTGAGCTGTGATCACACCACTGCTCTCCAACCTGGACAACAAAATGAGACCTCGCCTCTTAAAAATTAAGAGATAAAAGGCTGGGTGCAGTGGCTCACTCCTGTAATCCCAGCACTTTGGGAGGCCTAGATGGACAGATAACAAGGTTAGGAGATCAAGACCATCCTGGCTAACACGGTGAAACCCTGTCTCTACTAAAAATACAAACAAATTAGCTGGGCGTGGTGGGGGACGCCTGTAGTCCCAGCTACTCGGGAGGCTGAGGCAGGAGAATGGCGTGAACCCGGGAGGCGGAGCTTGCAGTGAGCCGAGATCGCGTGGCTGCACTCCATCCTGGGCCACAGAGCGAGACTCCATCTCAAAAAAAAAAAAAAAAAATTAAGAGATTAAAGAAATAAAAAACGGAAACCATTTTATAAAATGCTGAGATTTCCATCTTACCAGTGTGATATTCTCAAGGATCATTTACTAAAAGCCCATAGGGTCCTTTTATATGTATATGTAAATGTGTGTGTGCGTGTGTGTGTTCTAAATTTTTATTTATGCATTTTTTATTTATTTAACTCTTGAATCATGTGTCCTTTGGCCTCAGCTTTTTTTCTTTCTTTCGTTAGAGTCACTCCATATTTGTCATGTTTGATTTTGTGCTGACTTTGATTTTTGTACTCTGGTACTAGCTTCATCAATATTTATATATTACCACTGGGACTGAGGCCCTGGGCCTTTCCTAGAGCCTGAGGTGTTTGTCCCACAGCAATATAGGAAGAATGAATGTACTAATGCTTCTTCTCTATTGGTACCATGAGCATCTGTCAGTATTTACGCTTCTCCTCTCCTCTGTTTATACATGTGTGTGCACCTACACAATCACATACACGCCCACAGAATTTCTTACCAATTAGTATGTGCTTGTACCTTGTGCAAAATGACAAGATCTTGAGGTGATGGATACATCATTATGCGTCATATGCCCATATCAAAATATCTCCTGTACCCCATAGATATATACTGTGTACCCACAAAAATTTAAAACTTTTTTTAAATGACAAGATCAAGTTTCCCATTCCAGCAGTTTTACAGTTCCTCATTTTGACCTTTACCAATTGGGATGTGAATCTTCCTCTTTTGAATGAAGGTAATTTCCAAAAACATTCAGAAATGGGAATCTTAGAGAAGAGACTCTGAGGAGAAAGCCTTGCCATTTTTCTCTTGTGCTGACTTGGTCATTATCCAGAGCCCTTCCCACAAGAAAGGCAGGGATCTGGTTGTGTTTATAGGTGTGGTCCCCAGTGCTGCTTATTGCTTCATGTCTCTCTTTTCTTCCACTCCATTTTGTTCCCTCCACCTGTAACTTCTTTTGTTAGCTGAAACCTCTCTCTTCCCTCCTTACACTCAGATTACAGTGGACCCTATTTAAGGGGAGTGGATCCAGTAATGGTTTGTATTGTCATACTGTGGCTGTATGATATAATCATATGCTTATAATATATTTAGGATAAATCTCTTTGAGATTTTAGGTCAAGATCTCTACTACCATTTTCATCTTTAGAAATGGGGCTAAAACCTGGGCATGGTGACTCATGCCTGTAATCCCAACACTTTGGGATGCCGAGGTGAGTGGATCACTTGAGCCCAGGGGTTCAAGACCAGCCTGGGCAACATAGTCAGACCCTGTCTCTACAAAATAAAAAAAAGCTAGCTGGGCCATGTGCAGTGGCTCACACCTGTAATCCTAGCACTTTGGGAGGCCAAGGTGGGTGGATTGTTTGAGCTCAGGAGTTTCAGAACAGCCTGGGCAACATGACAAAACCCCATGTCTACCAAAAATACAAAAGTTAACCAGGTGTGGTGGCATGTGCCTATTTGTCCCAGCTACTTGGAAGGCTGAGATGGGAAGATTGTTTGAGCCTGGGAGGCGGAGGTTGCAGTGAGCTGAGATGGCACCACTGCATTCCAGCCTAGGTGACAGAGCCAGACCCTGTCCCCCCAACAGCAATAACAACAAAATTAGCCGGATGTGGTGGTACACACCTGTAGTCCTACCTTCTTGGGAGGCTGAGGCAGGAGGATCACTTGAGCCCAGGAGTTTGAGGCTGCAGTGAGCTATGATTTTGCCACTCCAGCCTGGACAACAGAACAAGACTCCGTCTCAAAAAAAAAGAAAAGAAAGAACCAGGCATGACGGCCCATGCCTGTAATCCCAACAGTTTCAGAAGGCAAGGCAGGAGGATTGCTTGAGTCTAAGAGTTTGTGACCAGCCTGGGCAACATACAGAGACCCTCTACTTTGTAAGAAGTCAAAATATTAGCCAAGCGTGGTAGCACACACCTGTGGTCCCAGCTACTAGGGAGGCTGAAGCGGGAGAATCACTTGAGCGAGCCCAAGAGGTCAAGGCTGCAGTAAGCTGTGAGTACATCACTGCACTCAAGCCTGGATGACAGAACAAAACCCTGTCTCAAAAAAAAGAAAAGGGGCCAGAAATAGTGGCTCATGCCTGTAATCCCAGTACTTTGGGAGGCCAAGGTGGGTGGATTACTTGAGGTCAGGAGTTCAAGACCAGCCTGGCCAACATGGTGAAACTCCCATCTCTACTAAAAATACAAAAATTAGCCAGGCATGGTGGCCACGTGCCTGTAATCCACCTGAGGCAAGAGAATTGCTTGAACCCAGGACATGGAGGTTGCAATGAGCCGAGATCGTGCCACTGCACTCCAGTCTGGGTGACAGAGCAAGACTCCATCTCAGGAAAAAAAAAAAAAAAAAAAAGGAAAGGAAAATAAAAAGAGTAATACTCTATGCATTTAGGAAAATATGAATATATAAAATAACAGTTTAAAAACTTGTCATCTAATGAAAAGTCAAACATGTTTAGGTATATTGTTTATGATGTAAAACAATTTTTCTGTAAATGATAATTTTCTATTTTGATTATTGAAATGCAAACATTATGCATTTACTATAATTCATTTAATCTTATGATAAACTGTGTGTTGCTTGAAGTGAGGCTGGGCATGGTGGTTCAGGCCTGTAATCCCAATACTTTGGGAGGTGGAGGTGGGTGGATCACTTGAGGTCAGGAGTTCGAGGCCAGCCTGGCCAACATGGCAAAACCCCGTCTCTACTAAAAATAGAAAAATTAGCTGGGCATGATGACATGTGCCTGTAGTCCTAGCTACCAGGAGGGGAGGGAGCTGGGCTGAGGTAGGAGGATCACTTGAGCCCAGGAGGCAGAGGTTGCAATGAGCTGAGATTGTGCCACTGTACTGCAGCCTGGGTGGTAGAGTGAGACCCCATCTCAAAAAAAAAAAAAAAAATTCAAAGTAGAAATATTCTTTTATCATATTTCAAATCAAATAATTCAGAATCAGAACCCAGTGTTTGATGTCTGAAATCCCAAACAGTTCCAGTGATTGTACTCATGGAACATAAGGGCTCACTTTGGGGTCGGCTGGGGGACTGTGCTTTTGGTGGCTCATGTAGTGGGCCAAACTGTGGCTTCATAACCTGCCTGTTCTAAAATCGTACTGTTTGTTGTTTGTCCATATGCTGCCTTCCTCCTAGGACTTCTAGCAGCAGAAAGTAGGTATCCCTTTGTTTTCCTTTAAGGTGTATCTTTTATGCAAAAGTGTTTGGCTTTGCATGGTTCGTAATCAGCTTGACTTTTTCCTTGGCTGTTTGTGTGTGGATGTTTAAGTATTAATTTTAACACTGCCTAGTCATAAAACTAAAAGTTGGATGTATTGATTTTTGAGGCGTTGTTACACAAACAATACTAACTTCTCACTTCTTTCATAAGAGGAAAAAAGGCAGTGTTAAAATTTCAACCGCACTTAATACTTCACATCTGAATTTCACATATGAATACATTAATTCTGGGGAAAGGGTAACATTTGTTTTATAGTTTGCTTTCAAGAAAACCTTCAGGGTAAGTGAATTTTTCTTTGACACATCACCTATAAGTGGTCTTTATTGCTTCCTGTTACTGAGTCCATTTTCAGTTTATTTGGAGCTGTGAAATAAATTCTGAAATCTTGTCTCTTAACAACTTTTACCATCAGATAGAACATTTATAAGGAATAATGTAATGGCTAGATTTTAATTACAAAGGGGCATAATTTGAGTATAGGAGAAAATTAAAATGTAAGAAATGTACACACAGTTGAGTACCTGTAAAACTGAGGCAATCTGAATAAGATGGATGGATTGTATCAATGTCAGTATTCTGGTTATGATAATATACTATAGTTTTGTAAAATGTTACCAATGGGGGAACTGAGCAAAGAATACAAGGGATCTCTCTGTATTATTTCTTACGAATGCATGTGAATCTACAATTATCTCAATAAAAATTCTAATTAAAAAAACAAAACTTTACCTCAAAGATAAATGAGAAAGCCTGGGTACTAATGATTGAATTCATTTTCACATTTTCTTACGTTAGTTATCTGTAGCTCAAATTGCAGCTGATTTAATATAAATCTCACAGTATATTAGTTACCTATTGTTGGGTAATGAATTACCTTAAAGCAGCAGTTGTCATCTCACAGTTTCTTTGGGTCAGGAATCTGGGCGTGGCTTAGCTGTGTGCCTCTGGCTCAAGATCTCTCCTGAGATTGTAGTCCAGTGCTGCTATCTCACCGGAAGGCACGACTGCAGGACGAATCCTCTTCCAAGCTCACTCACGTGGTTGTTGCCAGGCTTCAGTTCCTCACTGGCTGTGGTCCTCTTCACAGGGCTGGCTATTCACAGCATGGCAGCTCACTTCCCAGCACGAAACATAAAAGAGGGGGCAAAAGTGAGAGAGAGTGCCCAAGACTGAAGACACAGTCTTTACAGCCTAATCTCATAGTGACATCTTACCACTTCTGCTCTATTCTGTTCATTAGAAATGAGTCAGTAAGTCCAGCCTGCACTCCAGGGAAGGGGATTGATTACACAAGGGTGGAAATACCAGGAGACCAGGTTACTGGGGCCCATCTTAGAGGCTGCCCACCACGTATAATTTAATAACTATTAAAATGTAAGATTCTTTCCATCTAGATTTAGCGTTCCTCTTTTTTTTTTTTTTTAATCAGCCAACCTGTCATGTTTTTTGAGAATGAGCATCTTGAATGTATCAATAGTGATTTTCCTTAGTTGTAAAGCTTTACACGAGTGGGTACTTAACAGCAGAATGTTATTAAAGTACTTTGAAAACTTTGTGCTCAAAAATGTTTCTGTTTGGAAGCATAGACTATTTTAATAATCATAATGGCATTAGAGATTATAACATCTATATACTGACAGAATACATATGCAGAGTTTACTTCCTTTAATAAATTTCAAGGTATCTGTACCGTAATCTACATATGGAGAATCTAAAGCATGTATCACCATATGTAAGTTTTCATAACTTAAGTTGGATATGGCACAGATGCTTATATCCAAAATATAGTTTCCATTACAGGATTCATTATTGCTTATAACTTGATTGATAACAAAGAATTTGCTTTGTGCAGTGGGAATAAAAGGTATTGAACAGGGTGTGGTGATAGAGGGAAGAGATTGGCTGCAAAGGAACAAGAGAGAACTTTTTTGAAGTGATGACAGTGTATACTTAAATGGCGAATTTTAACTTAAAACACTATACCTTAGTAAGCAGATTTTTAAAGAAAAGTATTGTACTTGCAAGGAGGGGCTTTGATTGAGTAGGTGATAATAATGTGTATATGTAGTAATAAAATGTATTAATTGATCACCAATATAATAGGAAAGAAAAGGTATTGATTACTCTTAGAAGAAGCTAGGCTAGTTTCAGATTCTGGATTTGCTCAGTGATGCTGAGTTTCATAGCTATACATTGTAAATTAAGAAATACACACACACTGAGAATTTAATGTGTTATTTTGTGAAAATCTGAGAAGCAGGAATGGGATTTAATAATCTCAACTGTCATCCATCTGAAAAACCTAACTTGTGATTTTAAATAAGATGGCATACTGCCTTCCACTATTCCCTTTTAAAAACAGGAAATGTCCCTGCTTTTATCTTTATGTTTTATTTATGAATAAAGCTTGTACTATTTTTTAAAAAAAGAAATACACACACAAATCTTTATTGAAACAATTACAGTGAAAACCTGGGTATATCAAAACTCATTGAATGGTACACTTAAGATTTGTATATTTCATTCTATGTAAATTTTACCTCAGAGAGAAAAATAAACATTGCAATCTTTGCTGAAGTCTTTAAGGGTGAAGTCTACTAATGCTGGCCACTCTGCCATTTAATTTGAAATCAATGAAAAATACGTGAACTGATGGATAGATGGGTAGATATGTGATAAAGCAAATACAGCAAACTGTCAACATATGTAGGATCTAGGTCGTGGGCACGATTCTTTCAAACTTCCTGTATGTTTGAAGCTTTTCGTAGTAAAATGTAAGGGGAAAAACTTTTAAGACATACTCAGCCTACTTTAACACTGAGAACGTTTTAGTCTAAACATTTGACTGTTTATTTTTCTGTCCTCCAGTTGGATTATTTTTACTTGGTCAACCTTTTTATGAGACTTCCACTCTTATAATGAAATTATTCTGGACTCAAAGCTTTTATTGACCTTAAAAGCATATTCCTCTTTAAAGAAATAGACTTAGAAACATTTTTTAAACAGTTGACATATTTATGCTTTTTTTGACTATTATTTCATAATAGTAGCAGAAAACTTTTGAAAAACTTGTTTGTACTGGTGAGATTATTTGAAAAAGTAGAAGTTCAAAGTTAAAATGTGCAGGCCAGACATGGTGGCTCATGCCTTGCCAGCACTTTGAGAGGCTGGGATCGGAGGATTGCTTGAGGCCAGGAGATTGAGATCAGTCTGCACAACATAGTGAGACTCCATCTCTATTAAAAAAAAAAAAAGGTATGATTATAAACCTGATTTTTAGATATAAGCTTTATTGCCAAATGAATTATGAAAACAAAATACTATTCTGAAAGCAGGGCATTATAATATCTAATAAGTTCATGAATGTGGAAGTTTGGACTGAGGGCTAGGAAGAAACCTTATATGGTAAATCAAATTGAGATTAAAGAGAGAATAGAAATTGGACATCACGCCTGTAATCCCAGCACTTTGGGAGGCCGAGGCGGGTGGATCACAAGGTCAGGAGATCAAGACCATCCTGGCTAACACGGTGAAACCCCCTCTGTACTAAAAATACAAAAAAAAAAAAAAAAATTAGCCAGGTGTGGTGGCGGGTTCCTGTAGTCCCAGCTACTCGGGACGCTAAGGCAGGAGAATGGCGTGAACCCGGGAGGCAGAGCTTGCAGTCAGCCGAGATCGCGCCACTGCACTCCAGCCTGGGCGACAGAGCGAGACTCCGTCTCAAAAAAAAAAAAAAAAAAAAAAAAGCAAAAGAACTTGGACATCACCTCATTACCAAATGCAAATCATTCTGGTGCATTGCTGAGGATAAAACATGATTTTAGGGGTGGGGGACAGTCTTTTATGGAAGGAGCACTGAATTAGGAGTCAGAGACCTGGGTTCTAGGATTTGATCTTCTGCTCATTGCCTGTGGCCCTTGGAAAGGTTATGTAACCCTACTGAGCCTCTGGTTTTTCAAATATAAAAACACTTGCTGACCAAGCACAGTGGCTCACTGCCTATAATCCCAGCACTTTGGGAGGCTGAGGCTGGAGGATTGCTTGAGCCCAGGAATTTGAGAATAGCCTGGGCAACAGAGAAAGACCCCCATCTCTACAAAAAACTTTTAAAAAATTAGCCAGGTATGGTAGCATGCCTCTAGTCCCAACTGTTTGGAAGGCTAAGGTGGAAGGATTGCTCAAGCCTGGAAGGTCGAGGCTGCAGTGAACCAGGATTGCACCACTACACTCCAGCCTAGGCGACAGAGCAAGATCCTGTCTCAAAACAAAACAAAAACAAAAAACACTTGCCTGCAGAGACAGGGTTATTGTGGAATCACATAAGGTAGTGAGTGTAAAAGCACTTTGGAAATTATAAGCTGTTAATACAAATATAAGTATGAAAATAATATCAACTGTGGCTTTAAGGAAACAGTACTATAAAAGAAATTGTTTTCTGTGGTTAAGTCTTTCTCATACTTTGTTTTCAGTTCTTCAGAATTTTTTCAGAAAAACATCATTTTAATCAAGGGCCATTTTATGAAGTGTCTTTTGGTACAAAGCACTCTGCAAAGTACACCCCAGAATACAGAGGTGAATAGGATACCTACAGTCCTGCCATTAAATCAACTGCCCTCTGAGGTGAACTTGTATACTTTTTATTGATTGATTTTGTTTTCAAGATAGTTACAAGTTCATTCAGAGGTTTTATAGGAAAAACAGCCTTTTAAGTCTTTGAGAAAAGTAAATAGCTCTTTTATATGTGACAGTATTGATCTACAAAATGAAAACTAGTAACAGTTTAATTAGCATATGCTGCATGTGTTATATTAATAATCACTACTACCTCGGGGTTTAAAATCTAAAACAATAGCAATGGAAAAGCCCGAGAAGTGTCTTTGTGTCTATTTATATCTTATAATGAATTGAAACACCATGGGACTTTTAGATAGTTGGTACTGAACTACAGATATCAATTATACACAAATCTATCCAACCAAGAATGTGTTCTGTTGTTCTGTTTGTCATACCCAAAGAAAGAAATAACGGAACTAGAACAGGTGTTAATGGAAGGTGTTAAAATGATCAAGGGTGAAGGCAGATTTTGAGGTTAAGCCAAAAATATGTATTTATTCCATTTGAAAAGATGAAGGAGAAATGGAATAAAAACTCTAATTTTTCTACCTAATTACAGAAACTTAAAAATGGGGGCACTTTTCAGAGCTTGAAATAGACAACTTAAGTACAACTAGGGAAATGCTTCTTTCATGATTGAGAACCCATCGAGTTAATCATATTTGGATACAAGATAAGACTATAAATCAGTTCAGAAGAGGTGACAGATCCAAGGAGGTTTAATAGACCTGTTGGAATTGTGGCTCTTGCCTACTCTAAATGCCTGCTAACAGATGCCTTTGTGCTTTCCAGCAAAGCATCTGCTGGTTCTGTCAACACAGCTTTGATCCTGTGTGGGGGTGGTGAATTCCTGCTCATCCACCTCCTCTCTGCAGCTCCACAACTCCTTAGGCAACCTGTGTGTCAGTTTGTCTTTACCTCTTCTATATCGTTTACTTCAGGATATAATATGCCTACTTCACACATCAGTCTGAGAGCCCCTTCCTCAGGGCCAGGGATCATATCTCTGATTTCTCTGAAGCCCCTGCCTAGTACCTAGCAAAAAGCAGGAATATTCAATAAAGATTTTGGGGCCAGGAGCTGTGGGTCACGCCAGTAATCCCAACACTTTCAGAGGCCGAGGTGAGCGGATCACCCGAGGTCAGGAGTTCGAGACCAGCCTGGCCAACATGGTGAAACCCCGTCTCTACTAAAAACAAAGAATTAGCTGGATGTGGTGGTGTGCGCCTGTAATCCCAGCTACTTGGAAGGCTGAGGCAGAATTGCTTGAACCAAGGAGGCGGAGGTTGCAATGAGCTGAAATCATGCCACCGTACTCCAGCCAGGGCAACTGAGTGAAACTCTGTCTCAGGAAAAAAAAAAAGATTTTGATTATTGTCTGACCCAATAGGGCATTGTTCAAGTTCTTTTCCAACCTCCATATTCATGCATAAACCACACAATTTGCTGTTGAAGGTTTCTCGTATGTTTCCTAGCATAGCCTATTAGTGTAGTAAGTTAGGCAAAGCATAGACTTTGAAGCCAGACAAACCCAGGTTTGAGTCCTGGCTCCACCGTTTACTAGCTGTGGCCTTCCATGACCCTTCTGAAGCTCAGTTCCCTATCTAGAAGGTGGGATAATATATCTGCCTTACCGTGTTGTCCTGAGGATGTTCCTGGAACATAATAAACACTCAAGAACTGGGAGCTGCTGTTAATGTTTCCTTAAGTGCTTAATTCAGTGCATACTTTATAGATATTATAAAATGAATAAAATAAAGAGCTGCCTTAAGGACCTTACAGCTCAGGGAAAAAAAGGGTGAACAAGCACACGCGTAAGTAACCCATGGAGTGCGATGGTGGTACAGGAATGGCATGGAGCACTTGGGAAGTTCACAGACCAACAAATGATACATCCCTGGTCTGATACAGCCAAAATTGCTTCCCAGTCTTGAGACTGACCATCTTAGTATTCACTTGATAAAAGATTGTTTTTGCTTTAATCTTATATTATTAATAAACTGCTACGTATAGACTATATATCAGCAGCACGAGCAATGCTGGTAAGAGACCAGGCACAGTGGCTCACGCCCATAGTCCCGGCAATTTGGAAGGCTGAGGCAGGCGGATCTCTTGAGCCCAGGAGTTCAAGACCAGCCTGGCCGACATGATGAAACCGCATCTCTACTAAAAATACAAAAATTAGCTGGGCATGGTAGCCTGTAGTCCCAGCTGCTTGGGTGGCTGAGGCACGACAATCACTTGAACGCAGGAGGCAGAGGTTGCAGTGAGCTGAGGTCATGCCATTGCACTCCAGTGTGGGTGACACAGTGAGACTCTGTCTCAAAAAATAATAATTAAAATAAGATCACACTAAGATAACTGAGTGAAGATGATAATTAGGTTTCTGTGGTATCAGTGGATTTTTTTAATATACAAAAAAAGCACTTGATTAGTATTTTTGTTATTGTGGTTTCATAAGTCCAGAAGTTTAGAACTGGCTTTAGTAACTTGATAAACATAGCATCATTCAATTCGGTTGTTGATGACGTGCTGGGGTCAGGGGTTCAGTGGGACATTTGTGACTAATTTCTTCACATCATCTCTTGCTTTCCAAGGCTTTTTTTTTTTTTTTTTTTTTTTTTTTGAGATGGAGTCTCGCTCTGCCGCCCAGGCTGGAGTGCAGTGGCCGGATCTCAGCTCACTGCAAGCTCCGCCTCCTGGGTTTAGGCCATTCTCCTGCCTCAGCCTCCCGAGTAGCTGGGACTACAGGCGCCGCCATGTCGCCCGGCTAGTTTTTTGTATTTTTTAGTAGAGACGGGGTTTCACCGTGTTAGCCAGGATGGTCTCGATCTCCTGACCTCATGATCCGCCCGTCTCGGCCTCCCAAAGTGCTGGGATTACAGGCTTGAGCCACCGCGCCCAGCCTCCAAGGCTTTCAATAAGGAATGAAGAGAAAATTGGCTTTTAACTAATTTCCAGATTTTTTGAGGGAGGGGGGCACTCTAAACAAAGTAAAAATCCTGAGAAGATCAGGTAGAAGGAAGTGGATTGGGTTAATGCCTCTTTAGGAATAACAGGGGAGATGAGGACTGATTTCTGCCATTTATCTCTTTTATCCCACTTAATATCCACTTAATGTTTTCAGTGAAAGGATACCAATAGCCTGGCAGGCATAATTCAAAATTTAATATTATCCAGCCGGACATGGTGGCTCACGCCAGTAATCCCAGCACTTGGGGAGCTCAAAGCAGAAGGATCGCTTTAGCTCAGAAGTCCAAGACCAGCCTGGGCAACATGGCAGAACCCCATCTCTACAAAAAATACGAAACAACTGAGTATGGTGGCGCGTACCTGTAGTCCCAGCTACTCAGGGGGCTGATGTGGGAGGATCACTTGAGTGCGGGGGGTCGAGGTTGCAGTGAGCCGAGATTGTGCCACTGCACTCCAACCTGGGCAACAGAGCAAGACTCTGCCTCAAAAAAAAAAAAACATTATCCAGGCCAGGCGCAGTGGGTCATGCCTGTGATCCCAGCACTTTGGGAGGCCAAGGCGGGCAGATCACAAGGTCAGGAGTTTGAGACCAACCTGACCAACATGGTGAAACCCCATCTCTACTAAAAATACAAAATTAACTGGGGGTGTTGGCACGCACCTGTAATCCCAGATACTTAGGATGCTGAGGCAGGAGAATCACTTGAACCTGGGAGGCAGAGGTTGCAGTGAGCCAAGATCACGCCACTACACTCCAGCCTGGGCAACAGAACGAGACTCTGTCTCAAAAAAAAAAAAAAAAATTACCCATGGTTCCTTCAACAGACGAATGGTCAAACAAACTGGTACATCCACGCAACAACCTGGATGAAGCCCCAGAGAATTATGCTAGGTGAAAAAATGCAATCCCAAAAGATTACATACTGTATGATTTCATTTATTCTTTTTATTTTATTTTATTTTATTTTATTTTTTAATTTTTAGAGGGACTCCTCCTTGCAGACCAGGGCTACCCCATAGGCAGTATGCCCAGAATAGGAGCCTCATTTATTAGCAGAATGACAAAATTGTAGAAATGGAGAACAGATTAGTAGTTGCCACAGGTTAGGAGGGGGTAGAGTAGGAGGGGAATGAGCATGGCTATAAAAAGGCAATATGAGGAATCCTTGTGGTAATGGAGTGTTTTATAGCTTGACTGTATCAATATCAATATCCAGGTTGTGATATTGTACTACAGTTTTGCAAGATGTTACTATTGGAGGAAACTGGGTAAAGGGTACATGAGACCTTTGTGTTATATTCTTTTACAACTGCATGTGAATCTACAATTATCTCAAACTAAAAAGTCAAATTTTAAAAAATAACTACAGTAATTTCCATGTGGACAACCACACAGTATGTGGCTTAAGACCCAAATCTTTAACATAATTAAATAGAGCTACAAAAATCAGTAGCT
Source organism: Rhinopithecus roxellana (assembly GCF_007565055.1). Classification (NCBI taxonomy): domain Eukaryota; kingdom Metazoa; phylum Chordata; class Mammalia; order Primates; family Cercopithecidae; genus Rhinopithecus; species Rhinopithecus roxellana. The sequence continues at coordinate 67,145,497 of NC_044555.1, read as the reverse complement.
TATATAGCAATCTATTTATTTATTTATTTATTTATTTATTTATTTATTTATTTATTTATTTATTTGCTATTGTAGAAAAACTTGGAAAGTATAGACAAGAACAGAATGAAATAGAAATAGGACAGTAAAGATAACTACTGTAACACTTTTGCTGTGTTTCATTCTGTTTTTTGTTTTTCCTGAGTTTGTATATATGTTTTGTTTTTTTTTTATCATAACTGGGAATATAGAGTTTATTTAGTTTTGCATTCTGCTTTCTTGAATTCTATATCATGAAGATTTTTCTATGTCTTTGAAATTCTTCAAAAACAATTTTCATTTGGCTACACATTCCATTATATGGATATTCTATAACCTATGTAATTGTCCTCTATTAGATTTATTTTCCATTTTGTATGATAATATCATTACATATAAATCTTCCATTTTTTTCCTTAAGGTGGATTTTCGTAAATGGAATTACTAAATCAAAGTGCATGAACATTTTTAAGGCTTTTTGATATATGTTACCAGATTGCTTTCTGGAAAAGTGGTACTGATATATATTCTCACCAATAATTGCATGAGAATGGATGAGGTCTAAGACAGGAAGAATTAGAAACAGAGTTCTGGAGCATGAAGATTTTTATCTTAATCAAAAGTAGAATTTCTCAACCACAGCACTACTGACATTTTGGCCCAGATAATTCTTTGTTGTGGGGGCTGTCCTGGGTATTGTAGGATATTTAGCAGCATCCCTGACCTCTACCCACTAGATAGCAATAGCCACCCTCCCGCTGTAGCTGTAACAACCAAAAATAACTCCAAACATTGGGAAATGTCCACCTGAGTAACAAAATTGCCCCTGGTTGAGAACCACTTATCCAAAGACTTAAATGTGCAATGAGGCACTTATTCTTAGAGTTTCTCTACTGTGTACTAATGTTCTGAAACTTAGCTCCTTGAGGCTCTTTTTTTGTGGAGTATGTATATGTATTCTGCATATTGCCTGCAGTGAGGCTGATCATTTTTTTAAGGCTGTGTAAAATGGCTTTGTTACTCCTCATTATGTATCTTTCCCTACTGACATCTGCCTGATTTCCTGATTATGAGAAGAAACTTGTGATGGCACTTCCATTTGCTTTGCCCTACAAAAATGATTTGCCTTGAAATATAATATGGTATTTGGAAGTGTCAGTGTACCTGCACTTTGTCTTTATCTTCTGAATAAGAAGGGTAATGCCGGGCGCGGTGGCTCAAGCCTGTAATCCCAGCACTTTGGGAGGCCGAGACGGGCGGATCACGAGGTCAGGAGATCGAGACCATCCTGGCTAACACTGTGAAACCCCGTCTCTACTAAAAACACAAAAAACTAGCCGGGCGAGGTGGCGGGCGCCTGTAGTCCCAGCTACTCGGGAGGCTGAGGCAGGAGAATGGCGTAAACCTGGGAGGCGGAGCTTGCAGTGAGCTGAGATCTGGCCACTGCACTCCAGTCCGGGAGACAGAGCGAGACTCCGCCTCAAAAAAAAAAAAAAAAAAAAAAAGAAGGGTAAGAGTAAGACAGAATGAGAATGATTTTGGGTCTCTTGGGTCTGTATGCAAAGGGAAAAAAAGGAGTGGACTGGGATTTTTGTTAACTAAAGTTTGAGTCTTAAAATCTAAGAAGCCTATTTTAGGCAGCAGGAGCTCCCAGTTGAAGGTCTGTTGCCTGTATCTACAGCTGGCTTTACCTTCAGTTCTTGATGGAATGCACCTGGGTAAAAGGCCGATCTTGTTTCTATAATATTTCAAAACATCTTGGAGTCCTAAAACCCATACTCTCTTCCTGACATAAAACTTGCTGTGTCCAGATCTTCTAGTGCTTCAGTTATACTTGATAAATTTCATTAATTCAAATAAGATAAGCTGCAGTTTCCTTTGAAAACTGAAGAGCATACAAATGCATTGATAAGAACATGAACTCTCTGAAAATACTCTGTCCTTAAATGATACGAAACTCATTTAAGTCTATCCTTCAGTAAAGACACTAGCCCTTGAAGTTCTGATATGAATTCATTGTTCTTAAGTGTAAGATTTAGGTTACAAAAGTTAGTCTGACATTGACTTTCTGTACTGGCTGTTTCTTTTCTGTTTGTCCCCCTTAGGAGCAGTCTCACAGGTGCTGGACAGCCTGGAAGAGATTCACGCACTTACAGACTGCAGTGAAAAGGACCTAGATTTTCTACATAGTGTTTTCCAGGATCAGCATCTTCACACACTACTAGATGTAAGTCTGTCTTTTTATTATTCTTGTTTTTTGGTAAATTGAATATTGGCCGGGCACAGTGGCTCACGCCTGTAGTCCCAGCACTTTGGGAGGCCGAGGCGGGTGTATCAGGAGGTCAGGAGATCGAGACCATCCTGGCCAACATGGTGAAACCCTGTCTCTACTAAAAATACAAAAATTGGCCAGGCGTGGTGGCGCATGCCTGTAGTCCCAGTTAGGACTGAGCTGAGGAGGCGGAGCCACAAGAATCACTTGAACCCAGGAGGCAGAGGCTGCACTGAGCCGAGATCACACCACTGCACTCCAGCCTGGGCGACAAAGCGAGACTCTGTCTCAAAAAAAAAAAAAAATTGAGGCCGGGCGCGGTGGCTCAAGCCTGTAATCCCAGCACTTTGGGAGGCCGAGACGGGCGGATCACGAGGTCAGGAGATCGAGACCATCCTGGCTAACACGGTGAAACCCCGTCTCTACTAAAAAATACAAAAAACTAGCCAGGCGATTTGGCGGGCGCCTGTGGTCCCAGCTACTCGGGAGGCTGAGGCAGGAGAATGGCCTAAACCCAGGAGGCGGAGCTTGCAGTGAGCTGAGATCCGGCCACTGCACTCCAGCCTGGGCGTGAGACTCCGTCTCAAAAAAAAAAAAAAAAAAAAAAATTGATTATTTAGCATACCTTTTTACTTTACATGAATTCTCAAATGTCTATCATAACAATCCTTTTCAGTTGCCTTAAGTCTATGAGAAATGTGAGAAATCATCCATCAAAAATTTACGGGCACAGTAAATCATCCATCAAAAATTACGGGCACAGTGGCTCATGCCTGTAATCCCAGCACTTTGGGAGGCCAAGGTGGGTGGATCACCTGAGGTCAGGAGTTCGAGACCAGCCTGACCAACATGGGGAAACCCCGTCTCTACTAAAAATACAAAATTAGCCAGTTGTGGTGGTGCATGCCTGTAATCCTAGCTACTTGGGAGGCTGAGGCAAGAGAATCATTTGAACCCAGGAGGTGGAGATTGCAGTGAGCCGAGATCGCTCCATTGTACTCCAACCTGGGCAACAAGAGTGAAACTCCATCTCAAAAAAAAAAAAAGAAAAAAGAAATACAGTATATGTACAGTACAAATAAAATAGAGCCTAGCAGGCTACAATGGGGAAAAAATTATATATCTTTGTAAATTATATGTACATAATGCATGCAAGTGATATGTGAGTTTTTAAAAACAGTAGAGTACAAACCTACTTTACTGAATTATCTTATATTTCTATTAGAAGAATCCATTGAGGTTAGCTGTGATTACTTTTTATTGCTTTGCACAGTACTTTAAAACATGAGTATAGCATGAGTATAGGAGAGAGAAAAGCAAATGAGATACTGTACAATAGGCTGTATTCCCACACACATTTAATATTTAACATGGTTTTGTTCCATAGACTCAAGGTCTTCTCCTTAAAACATAAGCGTATACTCCATCTTTAAATATTACAGGCTCCACTGACAGCAGACTGGGATACAAAGGAAAAAAGCAGAAGCTGACCATTTTCATTTCAGTCACATTTTAAGTAAAATACCTTTCTTAGAGAACTTGGTTCACTTCAACAGTGAAAACTCTTGGGTGGTTTTGATGGTATTTGAACATGTTAGTCTTTTTACAAGAAAAACCTTCCCTTAATGAGAGAATCATACTTGTTTTGGGGTGCCTGGAACTGTTTGGTGCTGAATAATTCACCATATGATGGAAATGAAACTAAAGCCAAATTTCCCAGAATGTGTTCCACAGAACATTGCTCTGGGAGGTGGCTATGGGTGTTGCCATGGTGGGAAGGGGAAGTAGATCTTAAATTTAGTGGTTAAATTATTTATTGACTAAATAAGTTTGGGAAATGCTACATTCTTTAGTCTTTTTATACAGATGCACAATGGGCATTGGTATATTGATAGCTCTGAGATGATCTAAAGGAAAGAAGCCTTTTTAACTTTGTTTAACAGCATTTCTCAAACTAATTTAGGCACAGAACTTTTATTCACAATCCTGTTGAGTTCTGTTTTGATGAGGACCAGTTTGGGAAAAGCTCAACTAAGAGTGTTTGTTGCATTATGCTTCAGCTTCACACTAAATGCAGCCGTAGGTATCTAACAGTTGCTTCTTTCCCCACATGTGGTCAGTTCAAATTAATTATCAGATTTTCATACCTAGTTTGGCCTTTGTATATAGTATACATATTAATTAGGGCTGACTAACCGTTATAACATGTAATTCTAAAATTTGAGTGGCTTAACAGAATAAAAATTTACTTCTTGCTCACTTCACAGTCCAATGCAGGTAGATGAAGGAGGTCTTTTCCACACCATCATTCAGAGACCCAGGCCTCTTCCACTAGGTCACATGGCTATTTCCCAGGGTCTTGGAATCTTCTACTGTATCCTTTGTACCTAGCCAGCAAATGAGAGAAGAGAGAACATGGAGAATCTTGCAGGGTCAAGCTTGGAAATGGGTTTATCTCACCTTCCTTGGCAACTGCTAGTCATGTGCCCACCTGGATGTGAGAGCTGGGGAACATAGTTTAGAAATGTGCTCAGGAAGATAAGGAATTGGGTCTTCTCTTTAGTGTAATTTATCTTAAGTAGTATATGTTCACTGTCATTGCTGCAGAAAGTTTTCACAATTGTGAATTTCCCACAGAAGTTTATACCCTTTACTAGAACTAGTTAGTGGAATATTTAGAAAAGGCTACAGCAATGTGTGGAAATTTTGTTTATTTCAGTGTGGTCAGTGGTTAGGTCATTGCCAGGTAGATTTACTGACCTTCTTTTGAATCAAGGACTTTTTGTAACAAAGACTCTTTGTACTTTAAACACTAAGAGAAGCCCAAATTGGTTTCAAAGTTGTATTTTTTCTTACTGATATAACAAGGTATCTGAGCACATCAAGCTTGAGATTGCAGGAGAGAAGCAGGAACATTACTGGCTTACACAAAGAAAGGGGCAGCTATTCAGACACAAACTGGACTTTCAGACTGAGCCAGGCTGCCACTCACTCCCCAATGGTGAACATCTCAGACCTCACAGAAAGCATTCATTTGGAATAACTGCTGCACTGTTTGGTATAAATTGTCACAATTTCAGAGGAGATTCTTAGATGTTAATGAGAAAAACATACTTAACTTTCCTTTGCATTTGTTTACATTATAAACCTAAAGAAGTATCTGCCTTATTGGCATCTGCCCTGTCAGTGCAGGTCAATTTGAAAGAGGAGCCGTTGAACTGGAAATGAACCATGCCTGTTAAAAAGATGCAGTATAAGACCAGGAGCAGTGGCTCACACCTGTAATCCCAGCACTTTGGGAGATCAATGTGGGAAGATCACTTGAGCCCAGGAGCTCAAGACCAGCCCGGGCAACAAAGCAAGACCCCATCTCTACAAAAAATTTAAAAAGTAGCTGGGCATGGTGGTGTATGCCTGTGGTCCCAGCTACTCCAGAGGCTGAGGCTGGAGGATCACCTGAGCCCAGGAATTGAAGGCTGCAGTAAGCTATGATCACACCACTGCACTCCAACCCGGGCAACAAACTGAGACCCTATCTCTAAAAAAAAAAAAAAAAAAAAAAGGTGTAGTATCTTCTGAATTTTGGAAACAGGTGCCATATATGAACTGCAGTCAAATTAATGACTGTGAGACCAAGCCCTGGACAATATTTGCATGCATGTGGTTCTGAATCTCCAAACTGAGCTATTTCTAAATGAAAGTTTAGGCCAGGTACAGTGACTCACGCCTGTAATCCCAGCACTTTGGGAGGCCAGGGCGGACGGATCACCTGAGGTCAGGAGTTCGAGACCAGCCTGGCCAACATGGTGAAACCCATCTCTACTAAAAATACAAAAATATGGTGGGTACCCATCATCCCAGGTACTTAGGAGGCTGAGGCAGGAGAATCACTTGAACCCAGGAGGTGGAGATTGCAGTGAGCTGAGATCGTGCCACTGCACTCTAGCCTGGTCAACAGAGCGAGACTCCATCTCAAAAATGAATGAATGAATGAATGAATGAATGAATGAATGAAAGCTTATTCATCATGAATGAAATAAGCCGTCATTAGAATGTGCCCTCATACCCTTTACCATAAATAAGGCTTATTAAGCTCATTTCACGGTTAACAGGCTACATTTTAATAATATAATCAATGAAGAATTCAAGTGACTGCCATATAGAGAAATCTAATCATTTAAAAATTTTTAATATTTAAACGTTTATGGTATACATTAAGGAAGGAACACGGCTATGACCAACTCTTGACAAGCAGCTGTTAAAACTTTGGAGTTTCAGGCTGGGCATGGTGGCTCACTCCTATAATCCCAGCACTTTGGGAGGCCAAGGCAGGAGGATCACTTGAGGTCAGGAGTTTGAGACCAGCCTGGCCAACATGGTAAAACCCTGTCTTTACTAAAAATACAAAAATTAGCTAGGCATGGTGGCGCACGCCTGTAGTCTCAGCTACTTGGGAGGCCGAGGCAGGAGGATCACTTGAACCCAGGGTGTGGACATAGCAGTGAGCTAAGATCACACCACTGCATAGTAGCCTGGGAGACAGAGCAAGACTCTGTGTCAAAAAAAAAAAAAATTGGCCTTTCATTTTTCTTTCTTCCTATGTTCCACATACCATGGTTGATTTGGAATCGTTTTGTTTTGCAGAATCAACATGAATTCTTCTGCCTTTTTTTGTTTGTTTTTTGTTTTTTGTTTAAGACAGGCTCTCTTTCTGTCTCCCAGGCTGGCTCACTGTAGCCTGGACCTTGTGAGCTCAAGCACCCTCCTACCTCAGCCACCCAAGTATCTGGACACACCCAGCTTTTTTTTTTTTTTTTTTTTGAAGAGACCGGTCTCACCATGTTGCCCAGTCTAGTCTTAAACTCCTGGGCTCAAGCAGTTCTCCTGCCTCGGCCTCCCAAAGTACTGAGATTACAAGCGTGAGTCACTGCCCCTGGCATGAACTCCTTTTTAAGGATTCCAATTAGGGACACCCAGGGGCCATAGTTTTATGGACCATGGATTAATTAAGGCTAATTAATCCCACTGAGCCAATTTAGGAAATATCTTTACCATATTTATGTTATTCCTGTTAACTCAATAACATTGTAAACAGCTAGGTATGAAGCCATAATTTTAAGGCTGACAAAAAGAAATGGGATTAAGTTCCCCAGAAAAACTAAAGATTATCTAGGACTTTATTTTTTCTAGTCATGTTCTTAAAATAATAACAAGCTCAAAATTTGAAGAATCATTATTAGAATTTGTTTAGAGGAAACAAAACTGCCAAACTGAAACATTTACATTAAAATGGAGATGTACTGTGATTCTACTGAAAGGGAAATGCTTTCTGAAAGTTTTTGAATTTGAGTAAAACACATTTAGTTAAATCTGTAGTTAGAAACTGATACAGAAAACTCTAAATGTTTGCTATCCAAGTAGTTCCAGCCTGGCACACATACGCAGCTTCTCATGTTGTGGGAAGAGATACAGAGGCATGAGTAACTGCTTTGTCCAGCTTGTTGCAGTATGCCTCTATTTAAAAATTAAAAGCACTGGTGCTAAGATGATCTTCATATGAAATGTATAGATCAATTGGTAAAGTACAATTTGACATTAGTCTGCTAGGACTGCCATAACAAAATGCCACAAGTTGCGTGGCTTAAAACAACAGAAATTGATTCTCTCATAGTTCTGGAGGCTGGAAAGTCCTAAATCAAGGAGTTGGCAGGGGCATGCTCCCTCCAGAGGATCCAGGGAAGAATCCTTCCTTGTCTCTTCCAGTTTCTGGTGGTTGCCTGCAATCCTTGGCGTTCCTTGACTCATAGATGCATCATTCCAGTCTCTGCTTCCGTCATCACATGTCATTCTCTGTGCGTGTGTGTCTGTGTATTTACATGACCTTCTTAGAAGGACACCAGTCATTGGACACCCTAATCCAGTATGACATCATCGTAATTAATTACATCTCCAAAGACACTTATTTCCAAATAAGGTCACATTCTGTAGTTCTGGGTAAACATAAATTTTGAGTGAAGGACAATATTCAACCCAGTACAGCATGGAAAACTGATTTAACCCTGAATTAATTCTTTACATGTGAGTGCAAATTACACAAATCTAATATAAAATAATGAAATGTTACCCTGTCATCCATTAATTATACTTTCTTGGAAATTGGTGTGTTAAAGTGTTATTTATGTCTTGTAATGATACTTTGAATCAGTTAGGGTTGTAATTTGTATGTGATACACTGAAAGGTCAGTGGGTGGGTGAGTTTCTGATGGACTGAAAAACCACGTGTTTCAGATAAAAAACATTTCACAAATATTATTTGGTAGTAGTTTTCAGTCTTCTCAGTTTCTAGTATAAATTTTCCTATTAAAAGAATAACTATTTAGGCCGGGCGCGGTGGCTCAAGCCTGTAATCCCAGCACTTTGGGAGGCCGAGACGGGCGGATCACGAGGTCAGGAGATCGAGACCATCCTGGTTAACACGGTGAAACCCCGTCTCTACTAAAAATACAAAAAATTGGCCGGGCGCAGTGGCGGGCGCCTGTAGTCCCAGCTACTTGGGAGGCTAAGGCAGGAGAATGGCGTAAACCCGGGAGGCAGAGCTTGCAGTGAGCGGAGATCTGGCCACTGCACTCCAGCCTGGGCGACAGAGCAATACTCCGTCTCAAAAAAAAGAATTAAAAAAAAAAAAAAGAATAACTATTTAGTTTGTAAATCACCAGTGTTACAAAACATTGTTAAATGACACATCTCTCTGCCAAACTTTGACAACTAAGTTTTAAACATTAACTGGCCATCTGTCATACCTCTGAACAGCTGTTAGCATTTGTTACTCACTGCTGTTTCCATAGTAAATGCCCCACCTAATTAAGATTATTTTTGTGGGAAGTCTCAAAATTATGGTTTCTGAAAATATAATGGGTGATTAGATTAATATAGCAATTTATTGATGGATTTTTTAAATTGCAGTAGCAATTAATTTAGAAGTCTTTATGATATTAATTTATAAGTAGATTTTTATAATAGACTTAGTAACTTTTAAATATTTCATTAGCAATTAACTGATACTTGGAATCTTTCATATTTTGTATGGCCAACATCTTTATTATAATTTTTTACTGTTTAGGGAGAGGTAGCATTTTTCCCTCTGGCCTGGAGTTAGCCATGGAAAACTACAATTCTTGATTTACTATTTAGCTTTTTTGAGATGACATTAAATTAGTAGCCATATTTAGAAGAGCTTATTTTTAGAACTCAGAAATTTCCTAAAGGAAAAAGATGGAACTTCTACAATAATCTAGTGATAATGTTTTTGAGCAATTTGGGGTCTGAGAAGTAAGTTAAATACAATGTTAGATTTAGATATTTAAAGAGATTGCCAATCAGGAAATGCCAAAGCTAAGTTTCCCAAGAATTTGTAGTCCAGTCAATTTGCATTTAAATGTCTAGAATAATAAAGCCTATCTGAGGACCTTCAGAGGATGAGCTACTAGTAATTTCTCAGGGCCCCGTCCAGTCTCAAGAGTCAGCTTTGGCAATTACGAAACCAGCTGGATAGTGGGCCCCTGCCCAGTTGTGGTGGTCTTTGTGCTTCTTGGCTCCTGGGGCTGTAGACTGAAGTGCATTGCTGCTCACTTTAAATTTGAGTGTCTCTCCACTGTTTTCTAACTGGATGGGCAAAACCTCCCATATCTGTTTCCCTCCGTGTTTTGAAGTATTATTGTCAGTGTAAAAGTACTGCATGAAACAAAATACCTGAAAGCTAGAAATACCATATGTTGTGAATATCCTCAAAGTATTTTTTCTTCTTTCTTAATGTAAATAAATGTCAATAAGCTTAGCAAAAAAAAAAAAAAAGCCACTAAGCATATGGTTCTTTGTTAAGCAGCAATAGAAAACTGATACAACCAGGAACAAGATGAGGATTGTCCACTCCCCACTTCTGTTCACTATTGTCCCGGAGACTCTGGCCAGTGCAGTTAAGACAAGAAAAAGAAATTCAAGGCATGAAGATTGGAAATGAAGAAGTAAAATCATCCTTTCCCAGAGATGTTATCTTGCATGTAGAAAATACTAAGGAATCCACAAAAAATCTAATAGCATTATAGGCAAGCTTAGCAAGGTCACAAGATACAAAACGAATATACACACATTATCTAAATTTCTATATATGAGCAAAAAATAACCCAAAAATAAAGTTAAACAAATATTCACAATATTATAAAAAGAATAAAATAGGAATAAATCAAACAAATAATATAGGATTTGCATACTGAAAACTAAAAAATGCTGCGAAAGAAAGATCTAAATAAATGAACAGAAATATACTGTTGGAATGGAGGACTTAATATTGTTAAGATGGTGTTTTTCTCCACATTGATCTATAGATTCAGTGCAGTCCCTATCAACATCCCAGTAGGATTTCTTTGTAGAAGTCAACAAGGTGATCCTACAATTTATGTGGAAATGCCAAAACAATTTTGTAAAAGAAAAAAATTGGATAACTGATTTCAAAACTTCCTATAAGGCTACAATAATCAAAATAGTATGGTGTTGGCATAAGGATAGATATACAGATCACTGAAACAGAAAAGAGTCTAGAAATAAACCCTCATATTTATGGTCAATTTTTTTCCAACAAGATTGCCAATGCAATTACATGGAAAAGGGGATAGTCTTTTTTTTTTTTCAAGTGGTCCTGGAGCAGTTGGAGATCCATACGCAAGAAATGAACTTAGACCCTGTCTCATACCATACACAAAAGAAAATTGCCTCAAAATGGATCATAGATTCACTTTAAGAACTTAAAACTATAAAACTTTTAAAAGAATATAGGAGTAAATCTTCATTACCTTGGGTTAGGCAAAGAGTTCTTAGATGTGACACAAGGGAATTTGGGGGGATTAAGGAAATGTTCTAAAACTGGATTGAGATGGTGGTTGTACAACTATATAAATTTACTGTCATCCCACTAGATTTCACAGGGCCATTACACTAAATTAAAATTTAGCTTTGTGGCTAAGAATTTACCACGGATTCAAAAATGCTAAATATGGTTTTTTCTCCCAAGAACTGTTTTATTAACCAGCGTGTAGTTGTGCCTTATGGAAGAAGTCCAAATTGTGTTTTTTGTTTGAAAATGTTGTGAATTACATAATTTTATATATTTTCAATATGGAAGACACCTCAGAGCAACTTATTTTAGTTCATTCCTTCTACATTCAAGTACATATTTGCCATTTCCAAAAATTCACAGCTTTTTGACACTTTTTTTAATATCAATTTTTGGTCTTTTTTATTGTGGTAAAATATATATAACATAAAATTTGCCACTTGAACCATGTTTAAGTGTACAGTTCAATGACATTAAGTATATTCACATTCTTACACAACCATCAGCACTATCCATCTCCAGAACTCTTTCATCTTCCCCAACTAAATGTCTATACCCATTAAATACTCCCATTCACCCCTCTCCTTAGCCCCTGGCAACCACCCTTCTACTTTCTGTCCCTATGAATTTGACTACTCTAGGTACCATGTATATAAGTTAAATCATCCAGTATTTGCCCTTTTGTGTCTGGCTTATTTCATTTAGCATGATATCTTCAGGGTTCATCCATGTTGTAGCATGTGTTAGAATTTTCTTCCTTTTTAAGGCTGAGTAATATTCCATCGTGCGTGTATACCACATTTTGTTTGTCTACTCATCCAATATTGATGTTTTGTGGTTGATAATTATGTGCTAGGAAAAACCAAATTCTCAGAATAAGACTGTCTAATAGTAGGGAATTCTGCCTCGTTCCATCTCCACACAGTTACTCTTTCTAGGTTGCAAGTTAGGTCTTATGCTGTACATCTTTGTGAAGGAATGTGTGATTTCCACTGAAAGTATTAATGACTACGGGAGTCCTTCCAGTTCCGTTATTTGTTCAGATAAATTACTTCTTAAAGCGAGGTTTAGAATTTACTCTAGAATACCAAGAATAATGAATCAGCTTGTCACCAGTACCAGTGTTACCCACTGAGTGCCATTCTCTTTTTATGACACCATGATCAACTTTACCAAAAGGCAAAGGAATTTGCAGAAAGCCTTCAAAGTACAACAAGCACTGATTCTTCTTTATGCTATTCTCAAGGAAAGGAGGGGTTTCCCCCTAGAAAGGAATGTGATATGCTCAGTTAAAGAATGTTCGATGGAGTGGCTTGCAGCATTCATAATCCAAGAACATAGCTGTTTTCTTCTCTTTGTGGCCCTTCAAACATTATCTCATAAAACTCTTCTGCCAGACTGCCTTTGTGTTATTCTCTTTAAATTTTTCATGACAGAAATTCATTTTTGCTACAGCTACACCAAGTACAAATGCTTGGTGTTTACCTATGCAAAATAAAAATGCTAGCAAAAGCCAAAAATAATTAAATAAAATATTATCTGACACACCTAATGTAACATAAATGTTATATTTTAAAGCAGCACATTAATAATGGTATGTTCATTTAATGTAAATATCATTTAACTCTTGTAGTTGCTTAAGAAGATCCAAGCTAGGAAATGTGACTTTAACACTTTAAAAAAATAGAAAGGAAATTAATATCATAGTGAAAATTTCCCATAGTTGGGCAAGCTCTTGTATCTGCTACTAAAAAGTACCGTATTTCAGATTTTATTAAAACAAAATAAAATCTGCCTATATTATATCATGTAACTGGTTTTTTTTTCCTCATGCTTTCTTTTGCTCAAGAATAGGCATTATGATTTGTGTTTTACAGGGCTTAATTTTAGAGTTATTTGCCCACTTGAAAAAGGCATAGAGAACAGTCAAGCTAGGTCATCTAAGGCCAGTGTTTTGAGTTTCTCAGAAATAGCTGCCACTGACCAGAAATCTGCCTCACTGGCCTATGTTGTTAGGCCACCAAAGGCACAGTCTTCTTGGATTGAACTAGGAGGTCAAGCAAGTCTTAATTTCTTGAATTCAAAAATAAATCCCTGTAAGTGCAATGTTCTAATAAGATTAGAACAAAAGCAGCCCTGTATACAGACAAATAAAACCTAAACAAAACAAGGGCCTCCTTAGAGGTTCTTTTGCTGTCAAGATCCAAAGGATTTTTGCAGCTTTTTCAGGAAATCTTGTATTGGCCCAGATGTACTGATTTTTTAATTGCCTTTTTTGCTGACAGAAGGAAACGTTAATAATGGATTTAGAGTAGCGTATTACTAGGCCAGCTGCACTCCTTCTTGCACCTTCAAGTAAGGATATATTCTCCATCATGATTTTACTAAAACTTGATTTAAGCTAGCATTTCACTGCTAAGCTATTAAACTAAAGCTGGAACACCAAACTCAAGAGCATCCAGGAACATTCTTATTGGCCGCTAAATACAGTAAGCAGTTGTCCATTACACGTCCATCCTCAACTTGAGTTATGTAGTACAAACTGGGCCATGGTATTGGGAGCAGCCCTGAACCTTAGTCCAGGGAAAATCTAAATTCCAGGGTGGAACTCTTGCTCCTTGATTTCAGTGACTAGATTTAGGAATTTACACACTTTTTAAGATGAGAAACAAATTTAGTTTAAGATTTATGAAATCTTCAAAATGAATAAAATGAATCTTCAAATGAATTACCTTCAAATGAATGGAGTTTGCTATCTCCATGCAGATAATCATCTGTATGACTATTATTTGAGTGCTTTCAACTATTTAAAATAAATTGATTTTTAGAAATTTTGCAGAATATAAAATTTCAAGAAAAACAATTTTTGGTGCAGGTAGGAGAGGCATTCTTTGTACCTCAAAAAAGAAAAATGGCCTGAGTGATTTTGATTTATTTTTGTAACTTGTAATATCCCAGTGGTACAAAACTGTGTTTAGATTTGTAAGAAGGACAGGTTATAGAAGTTCTTCCAGCCAGGTGCCGTGGCTCACGCCTGTAATCCTAACACTTTGGGAGGCCAAGGTGGGTGGATCACCTGAGGTCAGGAGTTCAAGACCAGCCTGTCCAACATGGTGAAACCCCGTCTCTACTAAAAAAATAAAATAAAATAAAATACAAAAATTAGCCGAGAGTGGTGGTGCATGCCTGTAATCCCATCTACTCAGGAGGCTGAGGCAGGAGAATCACTTGAACCCTGGAGGCAGAGGTTGCAGTAAGCCAAGATCGTGCCATTGCACTCCATCCTAGGTGACAGAACGAGACTCCATCTCAAAAAAAAAAAAAGAAAGAAAGAAAAAAGTTCTTCCTAGTGTTTAATTGTAGCTCCTTAAGTTTTTGAAAATGCTATTTTAATTTTGCAATCTTTCTTTCGCGCTTATGTTGCCCATCATGCAATCTTTAGGCCACTGCTAAATACACTGCTGTTCTCCAAGCTTGAACTACGTATTTAATGATGCCAAGGATCTTTGAAAGGACTGTGTGTGTGTGTGTGTGTGTGTGTGTGAGTGAGACAGGGTCTCACTCTGTCATTCTGGCTGGAGTGCGGTCATGCAGTCATAGTGCATTGCAGCTTCGACCTTCCAGGCTCAGGCAATCCTCCCACCTCAGCCCCCCAAGTAGCTGGGTTTATAGGAGTGCGCCACTACGCCTGGCTAATTTTTGTATTTTTGGTAGAGACGAGGTTTCCACATGTGGCCCAGACTGTTCTGAAACGCCTATCCTCAAGCTATCTGCCCACCTTGGCCTCCCAAGGTGCTGGGTTGACAGATGCAAGCCACTGCACCTGGCCTCAACAAGTTTATATGTAAACTTTAGCAAGAAAAATAGATTTTTAGATCTTACAAAGTTTTCTGTGATCTCCAACTTCAGAAAATCAGTTTCAGTACAGTAATTGAATATCAGTTCCCTGTGTTTCAATATTAAATCAGCTTTCCCTAGTATTTTGCTGGATTTCAAATGTATATGAGAAAATACCTGTTATGTATTGATGGCTGATCTGCTCAGTTCGCTGAAAAGATGTGACATTGGAACTTTGTTCGTATTTATCCACATAATTCACAGAAACTGTGAAGAAAGTTCTTAATAAGATAGTCTGTGTTTTCAGAACAAGTTATTTCAGTGTTCATTATTGCTACACAGTGTAATTCTGTGCACACTCTTATCTGTTTTCTTAGGATCATCACAGACACATTCATTAAATACTTTGCAGCTAAATATTTGACTCTTGCAAACTTTAATTCTTTTCCAGCAGGAAACTTCTTCAGTATCTGTAAGTGATAAGATGATGGTTGCTAATGAACATCAGTGTTCTTTGCAACCCTACAAGCCTATGCCTACAGTATAGTTGCAAAAGTTATAAACTTGTCCAAACCAATATACATTCTGGTCCTTAGATTTGGTTTTCTCTGTGCGAAAAAAAGTTAGTGGGACATACAACTCAGTGATAATTATTTTATAGCTTCTTACCATGCATTCCATTTTAAATGTTGATCTTGATAAATACTGCACATAAACTATGAGCCAAACAAAGGTTTCTATTTGAGAACTAAGAAATCAGAAGATAATGTGATATAATGGAGTATGATAAAAAATGAAACTTGATTTAGTGCTTTGAATGTAAATAAAAGGTGACAATATTAACCGATTTCATCATTCTTACGTTTGAAAGTACAGTCTCAGGAGATTTGAATTTAATATCACCACCAAGTTTATTCTGCTTCATTTGAAACAACCCATGTCAAATGTAGAATGTGGTCTCTTTACAGAACTGTGGCGACACTTCCTAAGACAGAAAGATGAATGAAGCGTGTCAGTGTAGCTATGTGTGGTCATATCTGACTCAGTGCCAGAGATTTGCAGAGAGCAGGCCTATCTGTGAGTGAGACAATATGAGACAGTCTGTTTCCCTTACAGCTGTTCACATTTCCTTGTTTTGCCCTGGTGTTGTACGCGTGTGTTTTTTTGTTTTGTTTTGTTTTGTTTTTTAATAAAAAGTGCTGAATTTGCGTAATGGTAATTTCATTAGAAAAAGAGAGTAAACAAGGCTGGGCGCAGTGGCTCACGCCTCTAATCCCAGCACTTTGGGAGGCCAAGACAGGTGGATCATGAGGTTAGGAGATCGAGACCATCCTGCCTAACACGGTGAAACTCCGTCTCTACTAAAAATACGAAAAAAAAAATTAGCCGGGCCTGGTCGTGGGCGCCTGTAGTCCCAGCTACTCAGGAGGCTGAGGCAGGAGAATGGCATGAACCCATGAGGTGGAGGTTGCAGTGAGCCGAGATTGCGCCACTGCACTCGACCCTGGGTGACAGAGCGAGACTCCATCTCAAAAAAAAAAAAAAGAAAAAGAGAGTAAACAGTAACAGATTCATTCTTGTTTTCCCTCTGGGGATAATTTATTAACATTCTTCCTTCTCTCTTCCTCCCCCTTCACACCTCAGCTTTACAAATATACCTGATATCTTCAAATTTCAGGAAAGCAAATAGCAAGAGGAAATACATTTTGTCATTCCAATATACCTTGAATTTAAGCTTCTAGAGCAGGCATTCACAAACTATGACTCTCGGGCCAAATCCAGCTGACCACCTGTTTTTGTAAATAAAGTTTTATTGGAACACAGCCATGCTCATTCATTTATGGATTATTAACAGCCGCCCTCACACAACACAACAGGGTTTAGTGGCTGTGACAGAGACCATATGGCCTGCAAAGCCTAAAATATTTCCTATCTTGCCAGGATAGGATTAGGATCCTGACATTCTATTTTTTTCTTTTTTTTTTTTTTTTTTTTTTCTTGAGACAGTCTCTCTCTCTGTTGCCCAGGCTGGAGTGCAATGGCATGATCTCGCCTCTCGGGTTCAAGCGATCCTCCCGCCTCAGCTACCCTAGTAGCTGGGACTACAGGCATGCACCACCACACCCGGCTAATTTTTGTATTTTTAGTAGAGAGGGGTTTTGTCATGTTGGCCAGGCTAGTCTCGAACTCCTCACCTCAGGTGAGAATCCTGACATTCTTTAACATGGCAAGGCTTGTAATTGATTAGCTAATAGTTTTCAAATCGTATTGAGTGTATTTTTTCCCTGCAGCCTATAAATAGAATTTTATACAGCTTTTTTCCCAAGCATTTGCCAAAGATATCTCCCTGGCACAAGGCACTGTGTATTACTGAATTCTAGTAACAAGCTGAGGAGATCTGGATGAGAGAAAGGACAGCATATCAGCAGGGCAGGGTCAGGTCCCTGCTACTCTGGCTGTATGACCCTGACCATGACACTTCACCTGACTGGAACTCAGCTTTTGACTTTTTAAAATGGAGGAGTTGAATCATGTTGACATCTAAGGTCTCCTCTTTTTTTTTTTTTTTTTTTTTGTACCCCAAACAGAGTCTTATTCTGTCACCCAGGCTGGAGTGCAGTGGCACAATCACAGTTCACTCATCCTGGGCTCAGGGAATCCACCCACCTCCCCCTCTTGAGTAGCTGGGACTACAGGCAGTCACCACCACACCCAGCAAATTTTTTTATTTTTTGTAGAGACAGAGTCTCATTATCTTGCCGAGGTTGGTGTTGAATTCTGGGCTTAAGTGATCTTCGTACCTCGTGTGGCCTCCCCAAGTGCCAGGATTACAGGCATGAACCACCACATCTAGCCCTAAGGTCTCTTTTACCTTGAAAATTGTATAAAGTAAGTCAGACTTGAAAGATACAAAAGAAAGAATTAAATATAGTCAAAACATATTTCTTAATTTTCAGGGAAAGTTTTTAACTGCACATGCAGGATCGAAGAGAAATAATATCTGGTTCCTAAAGAAACAAGCTGAAATAAATACTCCTGATGTGTTTATTTTGTTACTCTGAATTTTTTAAAAATCTGCTTACAATTTCTATGTACTAGTCCAAATATAATACTTATTTTTTCTAGAGGAAGCATTTCTTAAACACTGCTGTGTACTCAGCCTCATGCTAGGGGCTGTTACCTAATGTCAGAGAACCCGAGTCTGGTCATGGGAAAGAAAAAGAACCACTTAAACAGCATGTTCTATAATAATGTACCTCAGACATTCAGTTCCCTCTTGGCTGTTGATGGCCTTGGTGTGGCAGACACCCCGGGGTTGGCTCTGTCCTGAGTTGCAGACGTGTGGTTTCTGCATCGTCAGTATACTCAGCACCTGGTCTCAGAAACATGTTCTCGTCGCCTGACTCCAGGGGTTACCACATAGCTTTTTACTTCTGAGTCCTCTTGTCCTCCTGGGCAGGGCTGCATCCAGATAGCTCCAGTCAGCCTGCCTTCTGCAGTGTCTCCTTGACTCATGGAAAACACACACATGCTTAACTCAACATACACTACAAGCATGGCCTGCCCCAGGCGGCCTCCAGCCATGAAAGAGGCAGGCACCAGTCTCTTTTTGCTTAGGACCCCAAATGCCACATGTCAAGCTGCCCCAAGGACTCTCTCACACACAGAGATCCTTCCTAGTGTACCAAAGTGGGCCTATGCCTATAAGTTGCTACAACTCAGCAAGCATCCCTCTAGAGAATGAAATAGTGAGCTCTTCTGGCTGGCACCTCCAGTGTCTAATGTGTGGTTCTTTTGGGGCATCTACCATCCTTCACTTTGTATGAGGGAGGGTGCAATCCCCTCTCCTTTCTTCCTCAACAAGAATGAGAAGGAAATAATCAAATACTTGCTCTTCTTAGTCCTGTGACTCCTACAAATCCCAGACTCCTGCCTCTATAGGCAGAATGAGGGGTCCTGGGGTGAATGTGAAAGGGCCATTTTGACTGCCTTTCAGCAAGCCCTGGAGAAGTGGTCTAGCAGCTTCATAGCAGGTTCAGTGCCATTTACTTCTTCTTGGCCTTAGCTTTGGGCTTTAGCTGAAAGTCCAAGACTACTGGTAAGGTCCCAAGTAACATTTTATATATTCTTTATATATGATGGAATGGGGGGTGGGTAAAGGGTAAGAAAGACAAGCTGCAGTCTTCCTTTGTTCTCAAAATCCATCTACCTCTCACTTGCCCCAGACCTTGGCAAAACTCTACCTAGATTTGACATTTGAGTCCTGCATGTCCTTGCAGGCAGCATATAGTATGCAGACGACCCATGAGAATGAGAAATCCAAAAGCACTATGTTTCTAACTACTGTTTTTAAACACTTTAATGTTACATCACATTCGAACTTTCTTCCATTGATGACTTTATTTACCTGCTTTGCCATATTTCTCAAATGCTTTGTATATGCTATGGATATCACTAAAGTGTTTGGAGTCTCTAAGACAAAAATATAGAAGTTGGTGGGGAGAAATGAAGGTTGACATATTATGCATATACATCAAGATAGTCTCCAACTTCAGGTTGCCCACTGAGATCATTGCCAGTTGATATTGCTGGGGACCAAACTACTTACTCTCAGGTCTCCAAAGGGATGAATCCTTCATACATTTCTGGGCCTTTGGTTATACAGATTTTTGGAATTGGTGAGCTCTTTGAAGACAGGAACTCTCATCTTTTTCATCTCTGTATCCCTAGTACATAGAACCCCACATTTTAGTACATAGTAAGACTTAAATAAATACTGAGTGGATAGGTATGTGAATGAACCAACAAAGGGTCACTTCTCTCTGACAGTGACAAAATAAGCCCATTCCTCACTCCCTCCTGCTTCAGTTCTTGCTTGCCCTTTTGGTTGATGAACCAGCAGCTGAGATTCACAGTGTATTCACATGGACACCATCCTCTCTATCCTGTGACTGGCTTGACAGGTGCAGTTTCTAGGACTTGAGAGCCGCAGTTTTTAGAAGAAGCAGAGCCCAATGCCCCCACCTCAGGTAGAAGCCCCATCTTTTAATTCCTTCCCATTGTATCTACCTTTCATATTAAGCATCCCACCTCCCCCTCACTCCCCCTGCCACTACTTCCACTGAACTTTAGGTGAATTGAATTTAATTTAGGTGATTGAACTGAATCAGACCAGACCAAATGTATGGAATAAAATTTGGTCTGAACATCTTCCTTGGAGCAGTGCCTTAAAAGAGATTCCAGGCACTTGTGTGCCATCTATGAAGTTGTACGGCTAGAACAGCAGTTCTCACTTGACCACTCTGTGCCTCATTTTTCTCATCTTAAAGTGAGAATAGTAGGGATAACCAATTGCATAGGATTGTTTGAAGTTAAATGAATGAGTATATGTTAAGAGTTTAGACTAGTAACGATCATCTAGTAAGTGCTCAGTAAAAGTAGTAATTACCATTGTTGCTATTAAGTAGTAGTACTATTAGTACTCTCAAAAGTTAGCACTGGACATAAGATTTTCAAATACCTAAGGAGTTTATTAAAGCACAGATTTCTGGACCTCTTTCTTAAATTCTGATGTAGTAGGTCTGAAGGGGGGTCCAGGAATCTATGTTTTGTAAGTACTACATCTGATTCTGCCACACATTCTTAAGAAATTACAGATAAAAGACGTAAGCAACTGTATTTGACATAGTAAGACCAGGCCAAAAATTGTCTCCAATTTGGGGAGTTATGGGATTATTTTTTCTTTGTGAGAAAAATTGATGTCCATTTATTGAATGTTTAAATAGGAACGAACCATAATCATAGTTGAAAATATTGAAGATAATAGTCCTTGATCAAGAAAAAGGCAAAACTTAGTTTATCATGGAATTAGACATTATAAAGTGATAGTGCTATCAACTTGTAAAGCCTCAAATTAAATTTGCTTTTTTTTTCTCAAACATGTTTGAGATTTTTTTTTTTATTTTAATTTTTTTCGAGACAAAGTCTTGCTCTATCATGCAGACTAGAGTGCAGTGATACGATCATAGCTCACTGCAGCCTTGACCTTCTGAGCTCAAGCAATCCTCCTGCCTCAGCCTCCCGAGTAGCTGGGAATACAGGCATATGCCATCATGCCTGGCTAATTTTTGTATTTCTTTTGCAGAGACAGGGTTTTGCCATGCTGCCCAGGCTGTTCTCCAGCTCCTGGGCTCAAGCAGTCTGCCTGCCTCAGCCTCCCAAAGTGCTGGGATTACAGGTGTGAGCCACTGCACCCAGCCGGGTTTGAGATTTTATAAAAATATTGTTATGTATTCACTTAGGTTATTTAAACTTTCCTTGATAATTAATATTATGACACATCAGGTGATGACTAAATGTGTTTTTAAAGTGTTATGTATTTTTTTAATTGTGATAACAACACTTAACAGGAGCTCTACCCTCTCAACAAATTTTAAAGTGCACAATACAGTATTGTTGGCCGGGCACGGTGGCTCTAGCCTGTAATCCCAACACTTTGGGAGGCCGAGGCAGGCAGATCACAAGGTTAGGAGTTAGAGACCAGCCTGGCCAACATGGTGAAACCCCGTCTCTACTTAAAATACAAAAAAATTAGCCGGGCATGATGGCACATGCCTGTAATCCCAGCTACTCAGGAGGCTGAGGCAGGAGAATCGCTTGAACCCAGGATGCAGAGGCTGCAGTGAGCCGAGATTGAGTCACTGCACTCCAGCCTGGGAGACAAAGCGAGACTCCGTCTCAAGAAAAAAAAAAAAAGTGCACAATACAGTATTGTTAATGATAGACACAATGTTGTACAGCAGATCACCAGAACGTACACGTCTTGCAAATGTTATGTAGTGTGTGTGTTTCATGGTTTCATAGTTTTTTTGGTTTTGCACTTTGTTTGGGTTTGGGTGGTGGTTTTTTGTTGTTTTACTATTTTTATTGCATGCGTGCAGTGCAATTCATTTTTATAGGCTAGTCTGGAAACCTAATCACTATTTATAACATTATTTTTGTGGGAAAATATGATCCCAGTTACAACATTGACATTTCTTTAGAGATAGAAAGCATTCAGAAGATGGAGACTGCCCACATATATTTTACAGGGATTTAGGCAAACTTTTGTGGACCAGCCACAAATCACCAGTTCCTAAAATGTTAATATAATGTTTTAAATAGAGCAGCATTTTACTAGTCTACTTATACTATTTATTTAATCTCTGATTTAGTAGTGCTTTCTTAATTAATACATCATTTAAAAAATTGTCCCTGCTCTATCTTCACATTGCTTTTGTTAGGCATTTTTATGTATGATGTGGCCCAAATATTTACAAGTCATAAAAATTTATCTTGCATCAGTATAAACAAATCTGACTGTAATCTGAAGAATGTTTATAGTCAGTATTTCACTTCTCAGCTAGCATTGGTGTACAGAGTAGGTGAAGAAAAAAAAAAAGAACAAAACTGACAACAAAAATCCCCACCTATTTTAGAGAAGTTAGGAAACAGAAGTGTTCACACCAGCTGAGGTCATCTTTAACTTTTCACTTTTCAAAGCAAACTGTTGACTATGAAACGTTTTATTTGAGGTAGAAATTAATATTTTAATTGTATTTCTAAACTACAGAGATTTTTCTCTAAAGAATTAAATGTGTGTTCTTCAGAAAGCTGAACTTTGGATCATTTAGGTTTGTGGAATTTTAGAAATATATTTAGTTTCTTTTTTTTTTCTTTTTTCTTTCTTTTTTTTTTTTTTTTTTTTTTTTGGAGATGGAGTCTTGCTCTGTTGCCCAGGCGGGAGTGCAAGCCTGGGAGTGCAATGGGGTGATCTCGGCTCACTGCAACCTCTACCCCTCAGGTTCAAATGATTCTCCTGCCTCAGCCTCCCGAGTAGCTGGAGTTACAGGCGCCCACCAACATGCCTGGCAAATTTTTTTGTATTTTTAGTAGAGACAGGGTTTCGCCATGTTGATCAGGCTGGTCTCGAACTCCTGACCTCAGGTGATCCGCCCACTTTGGCCTCCCAAAGTTCTGAGATTATAGGCATGAGCTATCACGCCCAGCGTATATTTACTCTCTTTTTAGTGTCTTCTCCACCCTGAAGTTGCAGAGTCAAAAGAAAAAAAGTTTATGTCCTTGACTTCCTGCTGAAGGATACCACTGATCTGTTCATGAACAGCCCTAGTAAAACAACCATAAACCTTTGTGAGAACATTCCTTCCTAGAAGGAGTTGGGTTTGCCCTTTCCCAAGATTTAGATTTCTGTGAAAATTCTTCCAGACGTGCCTTGGCCAGAAAGCATTCTTTCATTTTACTCCGTATAGACGTGCCTTGGCCAGAAAGCATTCTTTCATTTTACTCAGTATTCAAGCTATTGAAAGTTCCTTCTGTCAGAGGAAACAAACTCTGTGATTGAGGAAATATTGACGAATTTAAAATGACAAGGAAATTGCCACATTGACAGAATTTTGGTCCATCTATTCAAAGGCGATTTTTTGAAGAGATATCCATGAGACTCATATTCTGACAAGTTTCACGGAACAATTCAGAGGTTATTACCAAGAGGATCCCACTGAAATCATCAGCCTACCTTTTTAAAAGGAAAATATTGTTTAGTGAAATAATAAATACGAAGCTCTGAATTTTAGCAAAGAATTGTGAGTGTTTACTGGATTTCCTTCTTTGCTTTTTAGCTGTATGACAAAATAAACACAAAGTCTTCACCACAAATCAGGAATCCTCCAAGTGATGCAGTACAGAGAGCCAAAGAGGTAAGTGATGTATTTTATAGAAGTATTTGGCATCATCATATTTGCTACCTTTATTGAAGACATTTCTGTTGCGCATTAAGAGGCAGTTTCCCTGGAGTCACAATTTGACTCATTATATTCAGATTTAGTATTTCTAAGTTTATTACTGAACATACAGAAAAGAAAAAAAGATCTCTGCAGCAATATTGCCTAGATTTCTAGTTCTGGTTCTGCAATGTAAACTTGAATACATTACCATCAATTTTACTTCTCTTTTTCTGTTTTTTAAAAAAGAAAGTTATTTTACAACACTTGGTGGAAATAGACATGCTATAAAAATTTGAGTTGCTTTTTGAAGGTGGTAATGTTTGAAAGTTAATTAAATTTCTGTAGCAATTAAATATACTGAGTTTAAAGAAGTCATTTTTGTAAATTGTCAATGTATGTGGCTATATCTGTCACAAACTTTTAAAAACCTATTTATGATAGAAACACGATATTGTAGAAAGTTTGGAAAATAAAAATAGATCCATAATCTCATCACCCTAACACAGTAGTTTCCATTTTTATATATCATTTTCCAGTCACTCTCTATTTGCATATATATATATATATATATATATTTTTTTTTTTTTTTTTTTTTTTTTGAGACGGAGTCTTGCTCTGTCACCCAGGCTGGAGTGCAGTGGCCAGATCTCAGCTCACTGCAAGCTCTGCCTCCCGGGTTCACGCCATTCTCCTGCCTCAGCCTCCCGAGTAGCTGGGACTACAGGCGCCACCACCTCGCCCGGCTAGTTTTTTGTATTTTTAGTAGAGACGGGGTTTCACCATGTTAGCCAGGATGGTCTTGATCTCCTGACCTTGTGATCCACCCGTCTCGGCCTCCCAAAGTGCTGGGATTACAGGCTTGAGCCACCGCGCCCGGCCAAATTTTTTTATCGTTGTAATCAGAATGTGTCTTTTTTTAACCTACCATTATATAATAAGCATATTTCCATGTTTCTACTTGATCTTTACAAATATAACTTCTAATGACTGTAATATTTTTCTTTGCTGTTATTGAAGTATAATGTATTAGCAGTTCTCCCATTGTTAGACACATAGGTTTTTGGGTTTTTTTTCATTTTTTGATCATATCAGTCTTTGTGCAAATAAACATTTTTCTTTTAGAAAAATTATTTCTTATAAAGTGAAATTACTAAGTGAAAGACTGTGAAGGACACAGTCCCTTCCCTACCAGATTTTAAACACAAAGTCTGTACTGGAAGATGGTGTATGTTTACTGAGAAATGAGACCCATGCAGTGGAGGCCGCCTGGCCTGCCCACTTGGTCAGGACTAGCTTGGAGGAATTGTCTCTGACTTCGCCCCCGAGGGCTGTTAGAAGGGAATTAAGGTATCACTGATAGAGGCGTGAATCACCATCCTGTCTTCACAATACACGGATAGAAGCAGAGACTCTGGGGACAATTCTTTGGCTCAACTGGACAGTGAAAACCTGCTGGTTTTCCCCTAGCCCTGCTTATGTGGAAATACCACACCTCTGTATTTAAAAATAAACTAGGAGAGGAGCAAGGACCCAGAGAGAGTATGTGGTTTCGTCCTCTCATTTCACTAGTAGAGAAACTCAGAGCATAAAATACACCAAGGATAATTGGTTTATCATCTTGAAACAATATGAATTAACAGCATAACCAGCACTCTAATGAACAGGGTATTTGGATAAGAAAGTTCTGTCATTTTTGCTTGTTTGTTTGTTCTTCCCTGAGGCAGTAGTTGAATAGCACAGAACATTCTAGTTATGATGGTAAAATCTAAGGCTCAGGCCATGTGACCTCACAACATCCCCTCCTACCCCAGTAGGAAGCTTTTGTATGGTTTTCACAGGTTGAGGTGAGAGTCCTCCTGGATGGGTGGTGGTATGCTCCTGCCATCCAGTTGTGCTGAAGCAATCCTTGATTGGCTTGATGGTTGGAATTCAGTTGAGTGTAATGCAAATCTCTCTGAATCCAGCCGTCTACAGTTAGAATAGCAGCAAGTGTTTACTCAGAAAAAGAACAGAGGCTTTTTCATGGGTTCGTGTCCCATAAATAAACAGGTAAACTCCATCCTGGTGGTAAAGGAGAACTTTTGAAAACAATTTTATTTGAACACAACCATTTTTACCTGTGCAGAAAAATATTAATAACTAATTAGTGAAGAAAATGTGAGTGGAAAGAAAAAACAAGGCTTTAAAAAATTGTTCTCTTAGGCTCCCTGGCATTTAACCCTAAGAGCCATTAGCAAAGGCATGGCTTTCTCTATGTGGGCAGATGACTACGGGGAATAACATTGATCTGGCAGGCATTTTTGCATTTTCTACGTTACTTAAAGAAAAATTACTTGTGTATTCTTAATTAAGTAGTATAATTAATTAGTACTGTTCTTGAAATCATTTTTATTTGTGCCAGTGTCATTTTGACATTTCTAAAGGGAACTGGCAGTGCTGTTAATATAAAAGAAAACTTCTTATTAACTTTTTGTCCATATTGATTTTTATGGTGAGTTTGGAAAAAGATATTCAGAGATAGTCTTCCGTTAAGTTTCATAAATCTGTAATAAATATATGTTGCAGGCTTGTCATTTTGTTTTGTATTTTTCAATAACCTTTTAGGTTATAGTTGACAGACTATTAGAACAATTTGCTTCATTTTTATTACCATCAATACTGTTCTTCTATGATAACATTTGAATAAAATGAAAAGTTTTTCAAAATAATTGTTTTGCCTGCTATAAAAATCCATTCATAATTTTTAACTTAAAATAATTTAACATTATGTAAATCTTGTGTCATGTTTGTACTATTACATATCTTGTTTATTTTTTAGGTATTGGAAGAAATTTCATGTTATCCTGAGAATAACGACGCAAAGGAACTAAAGCGTATTTTAACACAACCTCATTTCATGGTAAGTAATAATTAAACTTCCATAGAACTGAAACCTCACTTTCAAAAGAAGTTTTTAAATTACCCTCATAAAATGTAGCCAGCTTCATCTCATGCATTTTTGTCCATATCATATGAGACTATTAAGATTATAATACCAGGTAATACCAAATATTTTAAGATTCTTTTGTTTACTTTGTGTCACAACCGTAAAGATACTCTTGGTGAAGTGGCTTTTCAAGGACTATACTCATCAGACAAGGGATTTTCTTTCTTATGGGATAGTCCTTTAGTCACTGGAACTGTTTATGTTACTTAAACCACAAAGAACTAAAATTAGAGACAGTTTTCAGTAATAAAGAATTGTCTGAATCTAGGTGATATATGGGAAGAACTACATCTCTTTTGACAATGCAAAATTGCTGCACTTTCTTGGTTCATTTCTACTATATAGAAAATGGGGATAACACCTGTATTTAGCCAAATATAAAGCTAAATAACTAAACAAAGCTCAAAATAGATAAGATACTTTTCTGTGGAAAAAGGTCCATGCATATCTACCTAACTGCAATAGAAAAACACAATTACAGATGGAAATTCATGTTGAATATACCATTTTAAAAGCATTAACCACATCAGTTTATGTGGAAAAATATGTGAAAAGTGGAAAATTTACCTCACTGCCCTTTGGGAGAAAATCTGACTTAAAAGCCTTGTTCTTATTACTACTATTGCAGATGATACTTTGAATTTTTATTTATGTATTTACTTTTGAGATAGAATCTCATCCTGTCACCCAGGGTGAAGTGCAGTGGCGCGATCTCAGCTCACTGCAGTCTCTGCCTCCCAGGTTCAAGCAATTCTCCTGCCTAAGCCTCCCAAGTAGCTGGGATTGCAGGCATGTACCACGACACCTGGATAATTGTTATATTTTGAGTAGAGACGGGGTTTTACCATGTTGGCCAGGTTGGTCTAGAACTCCTGACCTTACCTCCGACCTCAGCCTCCCAAAGTTCTGGGATTACAGGCATGAGCCACCATGCCTGGCCACAGGTGACACTTCTAAAATAATAGTAATAGTATAATATGTGTATCAAAGCAATTACCTGTGAGTTATTATATATATGCTGTTTTATGATAGTGTTTCTAAACCTTTAACCAAGTTATTGAAATAATTTTTTTTTCCTCAAAGTAACTACCTGGAAAGAAGCAATTACCATATTCATCCTTCCTAACTCTCCCACCCAAGCATTAAAGGCTGAATTCAAGTATAATCCCTGAGAGTATTTGACTTTATCCTATGATAACAGCACTGTCCAGTGAATTACCATTAGGATACAGGTTCTAATGGCTGTGGATGAGTGCATTTTTACAACCTAGGTGCATAAACACAGAACTTCGTTCAAATCTCACCTCTGTTGTCAAGATCTCTTGTAACCTCTCTACACTTCTCTTGGACTTTCTCTTCTCTAACTCTTTTCCACTTGTTTGTATTCACCTGCATAACATTCTAATGCTTTCTGGCCTGCCAGAGCAGGTCCCTTCCTGGTGAATGAGCCAGGGCAATTTTTCTTTGTCCTTCCATATCCTGGCCCAATTTTGTTGTTCTCATTGAGCTTAGGATCTCATTTAGTCATTGTGATTATCTCTATTTCACAGAGCAGGAGAATAAAGTATATGCTTTGTTAATAATCCTCAGATTTGATGAATCACAAATATCTGCAGTAAAATTACCATTAATATTATCTTGTTCACTGTTTCATGCGTATGTGCTGTGTTTCCCCAGATTATAATTCATTCTCTTTTAAACAGCAAGTCTTCTATAGTAGGGGTCTCCAACCCCTGGGCCACTACCAGTACCCATCCGTGGCCTGTTAGGAACCAGGCCGCACAACAGGAGGTGAGCAGCAGGCCAGCAAGCATTACCACCTGTGTCCCCCTCCTGTCAGATCAGCCTAGGAATTAGATTCTCATAGAAGCGGGAACCCTATAGTGAACTGTGCATGCGAGGGATCTAGGTCGCATACTCCTTATGAGAATCTAATGCCTGATGATCTGAGGTAGAACAGTTTCATCCCAAAACCATCCCCTGACCTCTGTCCCCCACCCCCACCCACCCTGCCACCATCCGTGGAAAAATTATCTTCCACAAAATGGGTCCCTGGTGCCAAAAAGGTTGGGGACCACTGTTCTATAGTATAAAAGTGGTTAAAGCTGTGAATTCAGATGACCTGGGGTTGAACTCCATCCTTGCCACCCTAACTTTATGAACTCTGACTCGTGGAGTCAGAATAAGAATTAAGTAGCTGATAAATCTACTGCACGTAGCACAATGCTTGACATATGCTTAATGCCTAATAGATGTTATCTAATACCTATTATTAGTTGCTCCATAGTATCTATCATTTATAGGGCATGTAGTAAGTTATCAGTAAAACCTTGAATAGATTAGGAACCTGCCCATTTTCAGATAGGTTAGCCTCTCCTTGGCTGACTGCTCTATGCAGTGTTCCATAGCTGGAAACAGATATATAATAAATTTTGGACCAGGCACAGTGGCTCATGCCTGTAATCCCAGCATTTTGGAAGGCCAAGGCAGGAGGATTGCTTGAACCCAAGAGTTAAAGACCAGCCTGGGCAATGTAGGGAGACCCCATCTCTACAAAAAATTAAAAATAAACTAGCCAGACATGGTGGCACATGCCTGTAGTCCCAGCTACTTAGGAGGCTGAGGTGGGAGGATCACATGAGCCTGGGAGGTCAGGGCTGAAGTGAGCCATGATGGCACCACTGCACTTCAGCCTGGGCAACAGAGCGAGACCCTGTCTCAAAAAATAAAAAATAAAAAATGTCAGGCACTGTGACTCATGCTTATAATCCCAGCGCTTTGGGAGGCTGAGGAATGAGAGTCATTTGAGGTCAGGAGTTCGAGACCACCCTGGCCAACATGGTGAAACCTGTCTCTACTAAAAATACAAAAATTAGCTAGGCATGGTGGTGGGCACCTGTAGTCCCAGCTACTCAGGAGACTGAGGCAGGAGAATCTCTTGAACGCAGGAGGCAGAGGTTGCGGTGAACTGGGATCGCACCACTGCACTCCAGCCTGGGAGACAGAGTGAGACTCCATCTAAATAAAAAATAAAAATAAATAAAAGCCTTCCAGGCCATTGTAGGGAGTCTACAGTTTTCTCCTGATTGCAATAGGATGACACTAAGTGATGGCACACAGGAAAATATCTGATCTGTGCTTTGCTGGAGCCGAAGTGTAGAAAACGGACCGTAGCGGGGATAAGGGTTTAGGGAGACCAATCGGCAGGCTGTTGTGAGAGGTGGTAGAGGCTTGGAGAAAGGTGAAGATGGTAGAACATGGGCAGATGGGGTTTCTCTGTCGGAGATGGTTACATACAAGAGGACTTGCTTGTGGTTGGGATGTAACCTAGTGTGATTAAACCCATTTCACAATTCAGAGAGGAAATTGTGCCCTAACAAGGTAAAGAGACTTGTTTAAGGTCACTCACCTAGTCAGTGGCCTCAATGAGGTTCAAGCCAGATCTTGCTGGCGCCAAAGCCCATGCTCTTAAAAGTCAGTTGATTTATAATGCTAATCAGTTTTCTAATAAATTTAAGTTGAGCTCGTTGGTCATTCCCAAATAAGCTTATGTGTGGATAATATCTTATGTGGGAAATATAATTCTGAGATATATATATATATGCTATGTTAAATGAGCTTTTAAATGCTGAGGCTTTCTATCTTATAAGCATTTTTTAAATCATAATTTCAAAATCTTGGTATTTTTAAAGAAATATTAATAGCTAAGGGGAAATATGTTAATACTTATAATTTTTTTATTATGCCAAGGTTTGGGAGTTATTCTTGGCATATTTATAATTTCAGACTTATTTGCTCAGTCATCCGAATTTTTCTTTGCTTTCTGATTATTATAACATGAGGATTTAATGTTGAATTGCCCAACACTGAAAATGCAGCTACTTGTAAATATTTACAGTAACTAAAGGGAGAGGAAATAAGGGTAAATTTAAACAACTTTAAAACTCTGTGTTGTTTTTGTTTTTGTTTTTGTTTTTTAAGAGACAGGGTCTTGCTCTATTGCCCAGACAGGAGTGCAGTGACACCTTCTTAGCTCACTGTAGCCTTCAGCTCCTGGGCAAAGCAATCCTCCTGCCTCAGCCTCCCAAGTAGCTGGGACTACAGGCATGCACCACCATGCCTGTCTACTTTTTTTTATTTTTTGTAGAGACTGGGGTCTCACTTTGTTGCCCAGACTGGTCTTGAACTCCTGAGCTCAAACAGTCATCCTTCCTTGGCCTCCCAAAATGTTGGGATTACAGGCATGAGCTACCACACCTGGCCTAAAATCTGTATCTTTAGAGGTCATCATAAAAGAATATTATCTCACTGATTCCTTTTTTAGTTATTCCATTTGAAAGGCTGACTTTTTAAAAAGAACATTCCCTTTGCTTGTTGCAGTTGTAAAATATGAAACATTAAATAGTCAGATTTTTTCACTCTAGTCTGATGTTGTTAGTTGTCTTATACATATCCTTACTATAGTACAAAAAGTGAAAGTGTTTTTATCCTATTACGTGATTGTTACGTATTTAAAACTGACAGCTATTTCAGCTTAGTAACAACTGCTCACTCATACGTCTTAACATATTTGAAGAAAAATGTTCAAATTTTGGTTTCTCTATTTTTTATTTTACATACTCTTTTAAGCTTTTAAAAAGATAGTCTGTAAGTGGCCCCCTTTTTCTATTTGGATATGAATTAGAACTTTAGGTTAAGTTTCATTTTATGGTAGCAATCATTTACAGTGCCAAATTGTGGTTAATATTGAGTATGACCTTATTTGGTGACATCATTTGAGCATTTTTCTTTTAAAGTCCAGTTTGGGTATTATTTTATTATTGTGGGCTTATTCTTCCTTGTAAATAATGCATTAAATACAAATGTTTGCTTATATAATTTAAAAGAATGAGTAGAGGTCTGTAATCCCAGCACTTTGGGAGACTGGGGTGGGTGAATTACATGAGCTCAGGAGTTCAAGATCAGCCTGGGCAACATGGCAAAACCCCATATCTACAAAAAATATAACAATTATCTGGGTGCGGTAGCACATGGCTGTGGTCCCAGCTATTCGGGAGGCTGAGGTGGGAGGTTCACTTGAGCCCAAGAGGTCAAGGCTGCAGTGATATGACAAACATAATTTTAGCAAATGAAATGTTCCAGTTTTTATGTTACCGAGTTTTGCTTTTTGTCCTAAATCTTAGTTTCTTAACGTGACCACAATTAAATCAGAAAAAGAGGGATTTGCCCACATAGCACAGCCTCTATACTTGGGCTCAGGAGTACCAGTACAGGGTCCAGTCAGTGTACTGGTGAGGAAGCCAAGGTCCCCAGGGCCATCATGGAGCCCTACTTTCTTTCTTTTTTTTTTTTTTCTTTTTGAGATGGAGTCTCGCTCTGTCGCCCAGGCTGGAGTGCAGTGGCTGGATCTCAGCTCACTACCAGCTCCGCCTCCCGGGTTTACGCCATTCTCCCATTCTCCTGCCTCAGCCTCCGGAGTAGCTGGGACTACAGGTGCCCGCCACCTCGCCCGGCTAGTTTTTTGTATTTTTTAGTAGAGACGGGGTTTCACCGTGTTAGCCAGGATGGTCTCGATCTCCTGACCTCATGATCCGCCCGTCTCGGCCTCCCAAAGTGCTGGGATTACATACTTGAGCCACCACGCCCAGCCTGGAGCCCTACTTTCAAACTATGTATTGCTTAGTGCCCCTTGGTGCTCCTCACCCAAATCCCAGTTTAGACCAGTCTTCTGAGATTGTGAAAATATCAGCCATTTCCATTAGAAACCCAACTGTGTATAATAGTCAAGGCATATTCTTTACTGGTGACAAATCAGCATTATCTTCTTTATGATTTTACCAGATTGTTAACCTTTTTTTTGCCTCGTATGCATGCCTTTAAAATTAAAATAGCCAAGTCATGACTTTTTTAAGCCTTTTAATAAAATAACTTAATTTCAGATGCTATGAGTTATATTTTTAAAGCAATTTTAATTGCATTTCATTATATGCAGATATCTCATTACCACACAGATCACAAATTAAAATAGAACCAAATTTATAGTTAGCACACAAGAAAATATAATCTGTGTAAAGCTCCAGACATTCTGATAGCTATAGATT